>NW_027590426.1:146937-156937 GCF_964213995.1 Mustelus asterias
CACCTAACCTGGACATCTTTGGACACTAAGGGACAATTTAGCACGGCCAATCCAACTAAACCTGCACATCTTTGGACACTAAGGGACAATTTAGCATGGCCAATCCAGCTAACCCAACACATCCTTGTGCTGACAGAGAGACAGAGTGGGGCGGAAGGAGAGAGGAATTGCATTCCTTGTATAGGTTTCACAATCTGTGAAAGTCCCTGACATCTCGACAGCAATGAAGGGCTTGTTTGAAGCTGAGATTCTATTGCAACACTGGGGCGGTCACGGCAAGATCTCAGAAGGTTTGGAAGACTTGCCTCTTGTTTCCAATGAAGGGCATGAATTGGGCCAAATATGGTTCAAGCTCCCATACTCCTTTGGAAAGTCTGCTCCCTCTGACAGTGCGGCACTCCCTCGGTGTAACTCAGCAGGATGTATCGGGACTGGGGTGAGGGCACCCAGGAATTGGAGGGGGCTGTTTGATCATGTCACATTCTGACTCAGATTGGGGGTTGTGGTAAAGGCTACACTCTGCCAGAAACGAGTTTACAGTTTAAAGCTTATTTATATATTAGTGCCACAAGTAGTCTTACATTCACACTGCAATGAAGTTACTGTGAAAATCCCCGAGTCGCCACACTCTGGCGCCTGTTCGGGAACATTGAGGGAGAATTCAACACGGCCAATCCACTCTAAAAGCACGTCTTTCAGACTGTGGGAGGAAACCGGAGCACCCGAAGGAAACCCACGCAGACACGGGGAGAATGTGCAGACTCCGCACAGACAGTGACCCGAGCCGCGAATCGAACCCAGGTCCCTGGTGCTGTGAGGCAGCAGTGCTAATCACTGTGCTACCGTGCCGCCCCTAGTGAATCTTTCCACTGCATGGGACTCTAAAATCGGCCCCGCAGGTGGAGGAGGTGGTTAAGAAGGCGTATGGTGTGCTGGCCTTTATCAATCGAGGCATTGAGTTTAGGAGTCCGGGGATAATGATGCAGCTATATAAGACCCTCGTCAGACCCCACTTGGAGTACTGTGCTCAGTTCTGGTCGCCTCATTACAGGAGGGATGTGGAAAAGATTGAAAGGGTGCAGAGGAGATTTACAAGGATGTTGCCTGGATTGAGTGGCATGCCTTATGAGGATAGGCTGAGGGAGCTCGGTCTTTTCTCCTTGGAGAGACGTAGGATGAGAGGAGACCTAATAGAGGTGTATAAGATGTTGAGAGGCATAGATCGGGTGGACTCTCAGAGGCTTTTTCCCAGGGTGGAAATGGCTGCTACGAGAGGACACAGGTTTAAGGTGCTGGGGGGTAGGTACAGGGGAGATGTTAGGGGGAAGTTTTTCACACAGAGGGTGGTGGGCGAGTGGAATCGGCTGCCGTCAGTGGTGGTGGAGGCGAACTCAATAGGGTCTTTTAAGAGACTCCTGGATGAGTACATGGAGCTTAATAGGATGGAGGGTTATAGGTAGGTCTAAAGGGTTGGGATATGTTCGGCACAACTTGTGGGGCCGGAGGGCCTGTTTTGAGCTGTAGTTTTATATTCTATGTAGGGTTTCTATGATTCTATGAGATTCACGTGCTTATCTAAAAGCCCCTTAAACCCCCCTATCGTATCTGCCCCCACCACCATCCCGGGCAGCATGTTCCAGACACCAACCACTCTCTATATAAAAAAACTTGCCCCTCACATCTCCTTTGAACTTTCCCCCCCCTCTCACCTTAAGTGCAGCCCCCCCCAGTATTGGACATTTCAACTCTGGGGAAAAAGATTCTGACTCTCAACCCTATCATAATTTTATAGACTTCTATCGGGTCTTCCCTCAGCCTCCGGCGCTCCAGAGAAAACAACCCCAGTTTGTCCAGCCGCTCCTTATAGCTCATACCCTCTAATCCAGGCAGCATCCTGGTAAACCTCTCCCGCACCCTCTCCAAAGCCCCCACATCCTTACTGTAATGTGGCGACCAGAATTGAACACAATACTCTATAAGTGCGGCCCAACCAATGTTTTATAAAGCTGCAACATGACATCCTGACTCTTGTACTCAATGCCCCAACCAATAAAGGCAAGCGTGCCATAGGCCTTCTTTACCACCCTATCTACTTGTGTGACCACTTTCAGGGAGCTATGGACTTGAACCCCAAGATCCCTCCGTACGTCAGTGCTGTTCAGGGTCCTGCCATTAACTTACCCTTAACATTTGATCTGAGGGGTGGGATTGTGTGTGGAAGAATATTTTCACACAGTGAGCGTTAATGACGCAGAACTGGCTGCCCACAAGGGGGCTAGGGAGGGAGAGGGTGAAGGATGGGAGCCCGAGGGAAAATGAACTTGCGGGGGCACGGGGACGGAGGGGAGGGGGAGGTGGGGGGGGGGGGGGTGTGTGGAATGGGATCTGATGGGATCGCTGGGCAGAGGGCCGATGTTGGCTAAAAGGGGTGAATGGCTTCAGGGAGGGAGAGAGAGAGAGAGAGAGACAAGGAGAGAGAGAGAGAGATGGAGGGAGAGACAGAGACGGAGGGAGAGAGAGATGGAGATGGAGAGGGAGAAAGACGGAGATAGAGAGAGATGGAGGGAGAGACAGAGACGGAGGGAGAGAGAGATGGAGATAGAGAGGGAGAAAGACGGAGATAGAGAGAGATGGAGGGAGAGACAGAGACGGAGGGAGAGAGAGATGGAGATTGAGAGAAAGACGGAGATAGAGAGAGATGGAGGGAGAGACAGAGACGGAGGGAGAGAGAGATGGAGATAGAGAGAGAGAAAGACGGAGAAAGAGAGAGATGGAGGGAGAGACAGAGACGGAGGGAGAGAGAGATGGAGATAGAGAGAAAGGCGGAGATAGGGAGAGATGGAGGGAGAGACAAAGACGGAGGGAGAGAGAGAGAGATGGAGAGAGAGATGGAGAGAGAGAGATGGAGAGAGAGATGGAGAAAGAGAGAGAGAAAAGAGATGGATCGAGGAGGAGAAGAGAGAGATGGAGAGAGAGAGAGAGAGAGGATGAGGAAAGAGATGGAGAGAGAGTCTTCAGTTGCCTGGGACACCAAACTCTAGAATTCTCTCCTCAGTCAAATCTGTCTCTCTCCGCCTCTCTCTCTCACTCTCTCTCCTTCTCTCCTTCTCTCCCTTTCTCCATCTCTCTCTCCCTTTATTTCTCCATCTCTCTTTCTCTCTCTGTCACTCCCATAACATCTCTCTTTCTCTCCGTCTCTCTCCATCTCTGTCTCTCATCATCGCTCTCTCTCGCTCTGTCTTTCTCCATCTCTCTCTCACCATCTTTTTCTCTCACTCTGTTTTTCTCTCTCTCTTTCTCTCTCACTCAGTGTCCCTCTCACTGTCTCCCTCTCTCTCGCTCCACCTTTGCCTTCCTCAGTCTCTCTTTCTCACTCTGTATCCCTCCTTCTGTCTCTCTCTCTCTCAGTCTCTCTGTCTCTCTGCCTCTCACTCTCTCTGACTCTCTCTCTCTCACTCCCTTTCTTCCTCCCTCTCCATCTTTAAGATGCTCCTTCATAGCTACCTCTTTGTATCAGAATCCTGTCTTAAATCTAGTAAGGTGACACTGTGTTCTATTTCATTTGACAATAGATGGGTCACGCAACATTGGAAGATTATTATGTGTGAGATGTTTAATCAATATCGGTTGATATTGGATATCTCTTATTCTATATATAAACCACCTGAACCCCTCGATTAGATTCCAGTCTGTAACTCACTCCCGGGTATCTGTTATTCTATATATAAACCACCCGAACCCCTCGATTAGATTCCAGTCTGTAACTCACTCCCGGGTATCTGTTATTCTGTATATAAAGCATCCAAACCCCTCGATTAGCTTCCAGTCTGTCACTCACTCCCGGGTATCTGTTATTCTATATATAAACCACCTGAACCCCTCGATTCGATTCCAGTCTGTAACTCACTCCCGGGTATCTCTTAATCTGTATATAAACCACCTGAACCCCTCGATTAGATTCCAGTCTGTAACTCACTCCCGGGTATCTCTTATTCTGTATATAAACCACCCGAACCCCTCGATTAGATTCCAGTCTGTAACTCACTCCAGGGTATCTGTTATTCTATATATAAACCACCCGAACCCCTCGATTAGATTCCAGTCTGTAACTCACTCCCGGGTATCTGTTATTCTATATATAAACCACCCGAACCCCTCGATTACATTCCACTCTGTAACTCACTCCCGGGTATCTCTTATTCTGTATATAAACCACCTGAACCCCTCGATTAGATTCCACTCTGTAACTCACTCCCGGGTATCTGTTATTCTGTATATAAACCACCTGAACCCCTCGATTAGATTCCAGTCTGTAACTCACTCCCGGGTATCTGTTATTCTATATATAAACCACCCGAACCCCTCGATCAGATTCCAGTCTGTAACTCACTCCCGGGTATCTGTTACTCTATATATAAACCACCTGAACCCCTCGATTAGATTCCAGTCTGTAACTCACTCCCGGGTATCTGTTATTCAATATATAAACCACCTGAACCCCTCGATTAGATTCCAGTCTGTAACTCACTCCCGGGTATCTGTTATTCTATATATAAACCACCTGAACCCCTCGATTAGATTCCAGTCTGTAACTCACTCCCGGAGTATCTGTTATTCTATATATCAACCACCTGAACCCCTCGATTAGATTCCAGTCTGTAACTCACTCCCGGGTATCTGTTATTCTATATATAAACCACCTGAACCCCTCGATTAGATTCCAGTCTGTAACTCACTCCCGGGAATCTGTTATTCTGTATATAAACCACCCGAACCCCTGGATTAGATTCCAGTCTGTGACTCACTCCCGGGTATCTGTTATTCTGTATATAAACCACCCGAACCCCTCGATTAGATTCCAGTCTGTAACTCACTCCCGGGTATCTGTTATTCTGTATATCAACCACCCAAAACCCTCGATTAGATTCCAGTCTGTAACTCACTCCCGGGTATCTGTTATTCTATATATAAACCACCCTGAACCCCTCGATTAGATTCCAGTCTGTAACTCACTCCCGGGTATCTGTTATTCTATATATAAACCACCCTGAACCCCTGGATTGGATTCCAGTCTGTAACTCACTCCCGGGTATCTGTTATTCTATATATAAACCACCTGAACCCCTCGAATAGATTCCAGTCTGTAACTCACTCCCGGTATCGGTTATTCTCTATATAAACCACCCGATCCCCTCGATTAGATTCCAGTCTGTAACTCACTCCCGGGTATCTGTTATTCTATATATAAACCACCCCAAACCCCTCGATTAGATTCCAGTCTGTAACTCACTCCCGGGTATCTGTTATTCTATATATAAACCACCCGAACCCCTGGATTAGATTCCAGTCTGTGACTCACTCCCGGGTATCTGTTATTCTGTATATAAACCACCCGAACCCCTCGATTAGATTCCAGTCTGTAACTCACTCCCGGGTATCTGTTATTCTGTATATAAACCACCCGAACCCCTCGATTAGATTCCAGTCTGTAACTCACTCCCGGGTATCTGTTATTCTGTATATAAACCACCCAAACCCCTCGATTAGATTCCAGTCTGTAACTCACTCCTGGGTATCTGTTATTCTATATATAAACCACCCTGAACCCCTCGATTAGATTCCAGTCTGTAACTCACTCCCGGGTATCTGTTATTCTATATATAAACCACCCTGAACCCCTGGATTGGATTCCAGTCTGTAACTCACTCCCGGGTATCTGTTATTCTATATATAAACCACCTGAACCCCTCGAATAGATTCCAGTCTGTAACTCACTCCCGGTATCGGTTATTCTCTATATAAACCACCCGATCCCCTCGATTAGATTCCAGTCTGTAACTCACTCCCGGGTATCTGTTATTCTATATATAAACCACCCGAACCCCTCGATTAGATTCCAGTCTGTAACTCACTCCCGGGTTTCTGTTATTCTATATAAACCACTCAAACCCCTCGATTAGATTCCAGTCTGTAACTCACTCCCGGGTATCTGTTATTCTATATATAAACCACCCGAACCCCTCGATTAGATTCCAGTCTGTAACTCACTCCCGGGTTTCTGTTATTCTATATATAAACCACCTGAACCCCTCAATTAGATTCCAGTCTGTAACTCACTCCCGGGTTTCTGTTATTCTATATATAAACCACCTGAACCCCTCGATTAGATTCCAGTCTGTAACTCACTCCCAGGTATCTGTTATTCTCTATAAACCACTCAAACCCCTCGATTAGATTCCAGTCTGTAACTCACTCCCGGGTATCTGTTATTCTATATATAAACCACCTGAACCCCTCGATTAGATTCCAGTCTGTAACTCACTCCCGGGTATCTGTTATTCTATATATAAACCACCCAAACCCCTCGATTAGGTTCCAGTCTGTAACTCACTCCCATGTTAACAATACTCTCTGTCAGCCTCTCTCCCTCTCCTTCCGTCTCTCTCTCTCCTTAACCTCGTGCACTCCTGGATATGTACAGCAGACTTCCTTGAATTCTGATTTGAAATCACTGCTTAGCACACATTCACACCCCCAAAACAGTAGAACATTAAGTTACGTACCTGAAGGTTGTCCCCCTGTGAGCTCAGGTGGGTTGACGGAACTGTCGGGGTCGGAGAGGGAGTGGGGGGTAACGATGGGTGGGTGGGTAGATGTGTTGGCGTTAGGACTGGCTGAGGTTAGACGGGGAGGGTAGGGTTGGGGGGGGCGGTTGGTGGGAGGGAAGGGACCTTCTTCTTCAGTGGGAGCTGGGCGGAGTAGATGCTCGGTTCTGTCCAAGGATGGGATGACAGAGGGGTATGTGTTGTTTGGCACAGCGAGGGCACTCCCAGGGTTTCCTGTCGAGGGTCCAAGCTACTGTCAGCAGAGATATTTCCGTGAATTCCCTCTCCTGTACAGTGCTGAGTTTTATCGCTCTCTCTCTCTCCCTCTCTCTCTCTTTCTGTCTCTCACTCTGTCTCTCTCTCTCGCGCTCTCTCTCTCTCTCTTTCTGTCTCTCACTCTGTCTCTCTCTCTCGTGCTCTCTCTCTGTCCCCCTCGCAGTCTCTCACCCTCCCTGTCTCTCTCTCTCTTTCTGTCTCTCTCTCTGTCTCTCTCTCTCACTCTGTCTCTCTCTCGCGCTCTCTCTCTGTCCCTCTCGCAGTCTCTCACCCTCCCTGTCTCTCTCTCTCTTTCTGTCTCTCTCTCTGTCTCTCTCTCTCACTCTCTCACTCTGTCTCTCTTTCACGCTCTCTCTCTCTCACTCTCTCACTCTGTCTCTCTCTCTCTGTGTCTCTCTCTCTTTCTCTCTGTGTGTCTCTCTTTCTCTCTGTGTGTCTCTCTCTCTCTGTCTGTCTGTCTCTCTGTGTCTCTCTCTCTCTGTCTGTCTGTCTCTCTGTGTCTCTCTCTCTATGTCTCCATATCTCTCTCTCTGTCTCTCTGTCTCTTTGTCCTCTATCTGTTTGTGTCTCTCTGTCTCTGTCTCTGTCTCTGTCTCTCTCTCTCTGTCTCTCACTCTGTCTCTCTCTCACGCTCTCTCTCTCTCACTCTCTCACTCTGTCTCTCTCTCTCTGTCTCTCTCTCTCTCTCGGTCTCTGTCTCTCTCTCTGTCTCGCTCTCTGTCTCCCTCTCTGTCTCTCTCTCTCTCTCTCTCTCTGTCTCTCTGTCTCTCTCTGTCTCTCTCTCTCGCTGTCTGTCTCTCTCTCTCTCTGTCTCTCTCCCTCTCGGTCTCTCTCTCTCTCTGTCTCTCGTCTCTCTCTCTCTCTGTCTCTCGTCTCTCTCTGTCTCTCTGTCTCTCTCGCTCTCTGTCTCTCTCTCTCTCCGTCTCTCTCTCTCTGTCTCTCTCTCTGTCTCTCTCTCTCTCCGTCTCTCTCTCTCTGTCTGTCGCTGTGATTGAAAACACCCCGCAGTCTCAGTTGAACTTGTCAAACCGGTTCCTCAGGCTGGGCTACCGTGTTATTAAAGGAAGTCGGCCGAGAATAGTCTTGCCGATGCAATCAAAGAGATTGCGGAAATGTCAAATCCAGGCAGTAGGTGAGCCCCAGGCAGGAAGAGAGATGGACGGCCTGGGGTTAGCTCCGGCGGTAGCCCAGGACACTCCTCGGAGGCAGACAGTGGGCGCACAGCAGGATCCCACCACCGGGGCTGCGAAGCAAGAGCGAAAATCTTGAGAGTTCCCTCCGTCGTGTTGCCTTGGGTGGGGGGGGGAACATTCCTGCCGCTCCCCACAGCTGAACACACCCCCTCAATCCTGACCCTCTGACAGTGCGGCACTCCCTCAGCACTGACCCTCTGACAGTGCGGCACTCCCTCAGTACTGACCCTCTGACAGTGCGGCACTCCCTCAGCACGGACCCTCTGACAGTGCGGCACTCCCTCAGCACTGACCCTCTGACAGTGCGGCACTCCCTCAGCACTGACCCTCTGACAGTGCGGCACTCCCTCAGCACTGACCCTCTGACAGTGCGACACTCCCTCAGCACTGACCCTCTGACAGTGCGGCACCCCCTCAATCCTGACCCTCTGACAGTGCGGCACTCCCTCAGCACTGACCCTCTGACAGTGCGGCACCCCCTCAATCCTGACCCTCTGACAGTGCGGCACTCCCTCAGCACTGACCCTCTGACAGTGCGGCACCCCCTCAAACCTGACCCTCTGACAGTGCGGCACTCCCTCAGCACTGACCCTCTGACAGTGCGGCACTCCCTCAGTACTGACCCTCTGACAGTGCGGCACTCCCTCAGTACTGACCCTCTGACAGTGCGGCACTCCCTCAGTACTGACCCTCTGACAGTGCGGCACTCCCTCTGTACTGACCCTCTGACAGTGCAGCACTCCCTCTGTACTGACCCTCTGACAGTGCGGCACTCCCTCAGCACTGACCCTCTGACAGTGCGGCACTCCCTCGCACTGAACCCTCTGACAGTGCGGCACTCCCTCAGCACTGACCCTCTGACAGTGCGGCACTCCCTCCGCACTGACCCTCTGACAGTGCGGCACTCCCTCAGCACTGACCCTCTGGCAGTGCAGCACTCCCTCAGTACTGACCCTCCTGACAGTGCGGCACTCCCTCAGTACTGACCCTCTGACAGTGCGGCACTCCCTCAGTACTGACCCTCTGACAGTGCGGCACTCCCTCAGCACTGACCCTCTGGCAGTGCGGCACTCCCTCAGTACTGACCCTCTGGCAGTGCGGCACTCCCTCAGCACTGACCCTCTGACAGTGCGGCACTCCCTCAGTACTGACCCTCTGGCAGTGCGACACTCCCTCAGTACTGACCCTCTGACAGTGCGGCACTCCCTCAGTACTGACCCTCTGACAGTGCGGCACTCCCTCAGTACTGACCCTCTGACAGTGCGGCACTCCCTCAGCACTGACCCTCTGACAGTGCGGCACTCCCTCAGTACTGACCCTCTGACAGTGCGGCACTCCCTCAGTACTGACTGTCTGACAGTGCGGCACTCCCTCAGTACTGACCCTCTGACAGTGCAGCACTCCCTCAGTACTGACCCTCTGACAGTGCGGCACTCGACAGTGCGGCACTCCCTCAGTACTGACCCTCTGACAGTGCGGCACTCCCTCAGTACTGACCCTCTGACAGTGCGGCACTCCCTCAGTACTGACCCTCTGACAGTGCAGCACTCCCTCAGCACTGACCCTCTGACAGTGCGGCGCTCCCTCAGTACTGACCCTCTGACAGTGCAGCACTCCCTCAGTACTGATCCTCTGACAGTGCGGCACTCCCTTAGTACTGACCCTCTGACAGTGCGGCACTCCCTCAGCACTGACCCTCTGACAGTGCGGCACTCCTCAGTACTGACCCTCTGACAGTGCGGTGCTCCCTCAGCACCGAGGGTCACTCCCGTTGGACCCCTCCCCTCCCCCCTACACTCTCAACCTCTCCGCTTTTGGAACACTGTCTCCATTAGTGAGTACACTGCTGAGTCTGCACTCTCTCCCGGTCCATTAGCCGAGCTTTACAGTCCCTTGGGGAGGCCTTGCTTCTCCCCGAACCTGGCC
>NW_027590426.1:161937-357103 GCF_964213995.1 Mustelus asterias
CCGGGTTACTGACCTTGATGCATGCGTTCTTTAACTTGATTTAATTTGATTTATTATTGTCACATGTATTGGGATACAGTGAAAAGTATTGTTTCTGGTGTGCTATACAGGCAAAGCATACCGTTCATAGAGAAGGAAAGGAGAGAGTGCAGAATGTAGTGTTACAGTCATAGCTCGGGTGTAGAGAAAGATCAACTTAATGCGAGGTCGGTCCATTCAAAAGTCTGAGGGAAGAAGCTGTTCTTGAGTCGGTTGGTGCGTGACCTCAGACTTTTGTATCTTTTTCCCAACGGAAGAAGGTGGAAGAGAGAATGTCCGGGGTGCGTGGGGTCCTTGATGGGCGGCACGGTAGCACAGTGGGTTAGCACTGCTGCTTCACAGCTCCAGGGACCTGGGTTCGAATCCCGGCTCGGGTCACTGTCTGTGTGGAGTTTGCACATTCTCCTCGTGTCTGCGTGGGTTTCCTCCGGGTGCTCCGGTTTCCTCCCACAGTCCAAAGATGTGCGGGTTAGGTTGATTGGCCATGCTAAAAATTGCCCCTTGGTGTCCTGAGATGTGTAGGTTAGAGGGATTAGTGGGTAAATATGTCGGGATATGGGGGGAGGGCCTGGGTGGGATTGTGGTCGGTGCAGACTCGATGGGCCGAATGGCCTCTTTCTGTACTGTAGGGTTTCTATGATTTATGCTAGCTGCTTTTCCGAGGCAGCGGGAAGTGTAGACAGAGTCAATGGATGGGAGGCTGGTTTGCGTGATTAAATTGGGCTTCATTCATGACCCTTTGTAGTTCCTTGCGGTCTTGGGCAGAGCAGGAGCCCAGACCGAGCTGTGATACAACCAGAAAGAATGCTTTCTATGGTGCATCTGTAAAAGTTGGTGAGAGTCGTAGCGGACATGCCGAATTTCCTTAGTCTCCAGAGAAAGTAGAGGCGTTGGTGGGGCTTTCTTAACTATAGTGTCGGCATGGGGGGGGGACCAGGACAGGTTGTTGGTGATCCATAGGCCCCAGGCCTGAGACTTGGGCGGTTGCCAAGGAGACGGCTGCTTTATCTGCATCTCCCTCTGTCGAGCGGGAACAGGAAGCAAGCTGGACGGTGACATTTGACCCAGGTGGAGCTGCCAACCTTTGACACGCGGCGGGCGAGGCCCGGAGAGTTCCCCCCCCACCCCCACCCCCGCCCCCGCCTCGGGATAGGAAGGAAGCGAATGGCTGGGGTGAGGCAAGGCAGAGTGGAGAGGCTACGTGGAGATTCATCCGGCCAACCTTTCATCCCCTCCACCCCTGGGGGACACCTCGACCCGAAGGGAATTCATTTGAGAAACAAAAAAAAAATGCGGACGGGGAATGAAAAACTCTGGAATTCAGCCAGAGAAAGAAAAACAACCTCCACAATTCCACGAAATCTGCACAAACCCAATCACATTCTGCTCGACGCGAAAGTCTCTCTGAGGTCCCTGTCCCAGGCCTGAAGTGGATTTGCTACCAAATAAACCTGTTGGACTTTAACCTGCTGTTGTGAGACTTCTTACTGGCCTGAAGAGCAGAACCTGGCAAAAGGCACAGATTAAACAACAACGCCGTGTATTAGAGTGTAAATCTGATTTTGATTTGATTTGTTATTGTCACATGTATTGGGATACAATGAAAAGTATTGTTTCTTGCGCGCTGTACAGACAAAGCATACCATTCATAGAGAAGGAAATCATAGAAATCATAGAAACCCTACAGTGCAGAAGGAGGCCATTCGGCCCATCGAGTCTGCACCGACCACAATCCCACCCAGGTCCTACCCCCACATATTTTTACCCGCTAATCCCTCTAACCTACGCATCCCAGGACTCTAAGGGGCAATTTTTAACCTGGCCAATCAACCTAACCCGCACATCTTTGGACTGTGGGAGGAAACCGGAGCACCCGGAGGAAACCCACGCAGACACGAGGAGAATGTGCAAACTCCCACACAGACAGTGACCCCGAGAGAAAGGAGAGGGTGCAGAATGTAGTGTTACAGTCATAGCTAGGGTGTAGAGAAAGATCAACTTAATGCGAGGTAGGGTCCATTCAAAAGTCTGACAGCAGCAGGGAAGAAGCTGTTCTTGAGTCGGTTGGTACGTGACCTCAGACTTTTGTACCTTTTCCCCGAAGGAAGAAGGTGGAAGAGAGAATGTCCGGGGTGCGTGGGGTCCTTGATTATGTTGGCTGCTTTTCCGAGGTAGTGGGAAGTGTAGACGGAGTCAATGGATGGGAGGCTGGTTTGCGTGATGGATTGGGCTACATTCACGACCCTTTGTAGTTTATTACAGTCTTGGGCAGAGCAGGAGCCAGACCAAGCTGTGATACAACCAGAAAGAATGCTTTCTACGGTGCATCTGTAAAAGTTGGTGAGAGTCGTAGCTGACATGCCAAATTTCCTTAGTCTTCTGAGAAAGTAGAGGTGTTGGTGGGGCTTTCTTAACTATAGTGTCGGCATGGGGGGGATCAGGACAGGTTGTTGGTGACCTGGACACCTAAAAACTTGAAGCTCTCGACCCTTTCTACTTCGTCCCCGTTGATGTAGACAGGGACATGTTCTCCTTTACGCTTCCTGAAGTCGATGACAATCTCCTTCGTTTTGTTGACATTGAGGGAGAGATTATTGTTGCTGCACCAGTTCACCAGATTCTCTATCTCATTCCTGCACTCTGTCTCATCATTGTTTGAGATCCGACCCACTACAGTGGTGTCGTCAGCAAACTTGAAAATCGAATTGGAGGGGAATTTGGCCACACAGTTTAAGGTGTATAAGGAGTATAGTAGGGGGCTGAGAACACAGCATTGGGGGCACCGGTGTTGAGGATGATCGTGGAGGAGGTGTTGTTGCCTATCCTTACTGATTGTGGTCTGTGGATTAGGAAATTCAGGATCCAGTCGCAGAGGGAGGAGCCGAGGCCACGGAGTTTGGAGATGAGTTTTGTGGGAATAATGGTGTTGAAGGCTGAGCTGTAGTCAATAAATAGGAGTCTTTATTATCCAGGTGTTCCAGGGTTGAGTGCAGGGCCAGGGAGATGGCGTCTGCTGTGGACCTGTTGCGGCGGTAGGCAAACTGTAGTGGATCCAGGTAGTCTGGGAGGCTAGAATTGATTCGTGCCATGACTCGCCTTTCGAAGCACTTCATAATGATGGATGTCAGAGCCACCGGCTGATATATTATATAACAAAGGGACGGCACGGTGGCACAGTGGTTGGCACTGCTGTCTCACAGCGCCAGGGGACCCGGGTTCGATTTCCAGCCTCGACTCACTGTCTGTGTGGAGGTTGCACATTCTCCCCGTGTCTGTGCGTGGGTTTCCTCCGGGTGCTCCGGTTTCCAGTCCAAAGATGTGCAGGTTAGGTGGGTTGGCCGTGCTGAATTGCCCCTTAGCGTCAGGATTAGCAGGGTTAATATGTGGGGTTAAGGGGATCGGGCCTGGGTAGGGTTGCTGACAGTGCAGAGCCGGTGGGCCAAATGGCCTCCCTCTATGATGCTACGAATAACTCAACACACCCTCCCCCCCCGTGCGACCTTGTGTATATTACACAGTAACGCACTCTGCCTCAGCACGAGCCCTGTGTATATTACACAGTAATGCACCCTCCCCCAGCGCAATCCCTGTGTGTATTGTACAGTAACACAGTCTCCCCCAGCACGAGTCCTGTGTATATTACTCAGTAATACAGCCTCCCTCAGCCCGACCCTTATAACGCAGCCTTCCCCAGCGTGACCCTGTGTACATTACACAGTAACACACCCGCCCCTCAGTGCGACCCTGTGTATATGACACAGGAACGCACCCTCCCCCAGCGCGAACCCTGTGTATATTATACAGGAACGCACCCTCCCTCAGCGCGACACTGTGTATATTGTAGAGTAATGCACCCTCCCCAGCGCAAACCTGCGTATATTACACAGTGACGCACCCTCCCCCAGCATGACACTGTGTATATTACACAGTAACACAACCTCCCCCAGCGCGACCCTGTGTATATTACACAGTAACGCACCCTCCCCAGCGTGAACCTGTGTATATTACACAGTAACACACCCTCCCCCAGTGCAACCCTGTGTATATTACGCAGTAATGTGCCTTCCCCCAGCGCGACACTGTGTATATTACACAGGAACGCTCCCTCCCCCAGCACAAACCTATGAATATTACACAGTATCGCACCCTCCCCCAGCGCAACCCTGTGTATATTGTACAGTAACACTGCCTCCCCCAGCGCGACCCTGTGTATATTACACAGTAACACACCCTCCCCCAGTACGACCCTGTGTATATTACACAGTATCGCACCCTCCCCCAGCGCGACCCTGTGTATATTACACAGTAACACACCCTCCCCCAGCGCGACCCCGTGCATATTACACAGTAACACACCCTCTCCCAGCGCGACCCCGTGTATATTACACAGTAACACACCCTCCCCCAGCGCGACCCTGTGTATATTACACAGTAACACACCCTCTCCCAGCGTGACCCTGTGTATATTACACAGTAACACACCCTCTCCCAGCGCGACCCTGTGTATATTACACAGTAACACACCCTCCCCCAGCGCGACACTGTGTATATTACACAGTAACGCACCCTCCCCCAGCGCGACACTGTGTATATTACACAGTAACGCACCCTCCCCCAGCGCGACACTGTGTATATTACACAGTAACGCACCCTCCCCCAGCGCGACCCTGTGTATATTATACAGTAACACACCCTCCCCCAGTGCGACACTGTGTATATTACACAGTAACACACCCTCCCCCAGCGCGACCCTGTGTATATTATACAGTAACACACCCTCCCCCAGCACGACACTGTGTATATTACACAGTAACACACCCTCCCCCAGCGCGACCCTGTGTATATTATACAGTAACACACCCTCCCCCAGCGCGACCCTGCGTATATTACACAGTAACACACCCTCCCCCAGCGCGACCCTGTGTATATTACACAGTAACACACCCTCCCCCAGTGCGACCCTGTGTATATTGTACAGTAACACACCCTCCCCCAGTGCGACCCTGTGTATATTACACAGTAACACACCCTCCCCAGTGCGACCCTGTGTATATTATACAGTAACACACCCTCCCCCCCCGCGACCCTGTGTATATTACACAGTAACACACCCTCCCCCAGCGCGACCCTGTGTATATTGTACAGTAACACACCCTCCCCCAGCGCGACCCTGTGTATATTACACAGTAACACACCCTCCCCCAGCGCGACCCTGTGTATATTACACAGTAACACACCCTCCCCCAGCGCGACCCTGTGTATATTACACAGTAACACACCCTCCCCCAGCGCGACCCTGTGTATATTACACAGTAACACACACTCCCCCAGCGCGACACTGTGTATATTACACAGTAACACACCCTCCCCCAGCGCGACCCTGTGTATATTACACAGTAACACACCCTCCCCCAGTGCGACCCTGTGTATATTGTACAGTAACACACCCTCCCCCAGCGCGACCCTGTGTATATTACACAGTAACACACACTCCCCCAGCGCGACCCTGTGTATATTGTACAGTAACACACCCTCCCCCAGCGCGACCCTGTGTATATTATACAGTAACACACCCTCCCCCAGCGCGACCCTGTGTATATTATACAGTAACACACCCTCCCCCAGCGCGACCCTGTGTATATTACACAGTAACACACCCTCCCCCAGCGCGACCCTGTGTATATTACACAGTAACACACCCTCCCCCAGCACGACCCTGTGTATATTACACAGTAACACACCCTCCCCCAGCGCGACCCTGTGTATATTACACAGTAACACACCCTCCCCCAGCGCGACCCCGTGCATATTACACAGTAACACACCCTCTCCCAGCGCGACCCCGTGCATATTACACAGTAACACACCCTCCCCCAGCGCGACCCTGTGTATATTACACAGTAACACACCCTCTCCCAGCGTGACCCTGTGTATATTACACAGTAACACACCCTCTCCCAGCGCGACCCTGTGTATATTACACAGTAACACACCCTCCCCCAGCGCGACACTGTGTATATTACACAGTAACGCACCCTCCCCCAGCGCGACACTGTGTATATTACACAGTAACGCACCCTCCCCCAGCGCGACACTGTGTATATTACACAGTAACGCACCCTCCCCCAGCGCGACCCTGTGTATATTATACAGTAACACACCCTCCCCCAGTGCGACACTGTGTATATTACACAGTAACACACCCTCCCCCAGCGCGACGCTGTGTATATTACACAGTAACACACCCTCCCCCAGCACGACACTGTGTATATTACACAGTAACACACCCTCCCCCAGTGCGACCCTGTGTATATTGTACAGTAACACACCCTCCCCCAGTGCGACCCTGTGTATATTACACAGTAACACACCCTCCCCAGTGCGACCCTGTGTATATTATACAGTAACACACCCTCCCCCAGCGCGACCCTGTGTATATTACACAGTAACACACCCTCCCCCAGCGCGACCCTGTGTATATTGTACAGTAACACACCCTCCCCCAGCGCGACCCTGTGTATATTGTACAGTAACACACCCTCCCCCCCCGCGACCCTGTGTATATTACACAGTAACACACCCTCCCCCAGCGCGACCCTGTGTATATTGTACAGTAACACACCCTCCCCCAGCGCGACCCTGTGTATATTACACAGTAACACACCCTCCCCCAGCGCGACCCTGTGTATATTACACAGTAATACACCCTCCCCCAGCGCGACCCTGTGTATATTACACAGTAACACACCCTCCCCCAGCGCGACCCTGTGTATATTACACAGTAACACACCCTCCCCCAGCGCGACCCTGTGTATATTTCACAGTAACACACCCTCCCCCAGTGCGACCCTGTGTATATTGTACAGTAACACACCCTCCCCCAGCGCGACCCTGTGTATATTACACAGTAACACACACTCCCCCAGCGCGACCCTGTGTATATTGTACAGTAACACACCCTCCCCCAGCGCGACCCTGTGTATATTATACAGTAACACACCCTCCCCCAGCGCGACCCTGTGTACATTATACAGTAACACACCCTCCCCCAGCGCGACCCTGTGTATATTACACAGTAACACACCCTCCCCCAGCGCGACCCTGTGTATATTACACAGTAACACACCCTCCCCCAGCACGACCCTGTGTATATTACACAGTAACACACCCTCCCCCAGCGCGACCCTGTGTATATTACACAGTATCGCACCCTCCCCCAGCGCGACCCTGTGTATATTACACAGTAACACACCCTCCCCCAGCGCGACCCCGTGCATATTACACAGTAACACACCCTCTCCCAGCGCGACCCCGTGTATATTACACAGTAACACAGCCTCCCCCAGCGCGACCCTGTGTATATTACACAGTAACACACCCTCCCCCAGCGCGACCCTGTGTATATTACACAGTAACGCACCCTCCCCCAGTGCGACACTGTGTATATTACACAGTAACACACCCTCCCCCAGCGCGACCCTGTGTATATTACACAGTAACACACCCTCCCCCAGCACGACACTGTGTATATTACACAGTAACACACCCTCCCCCAGTGCGACCCTGTGTATATTGTACAGTAACACACCCTCCCCCAGTGCGACCCTGTGTATATTACACAGTAACACACCCTCCCCAGTGCGACCCTGTGTATATTATACAGTAACACACCCTCCCCCAGCGCGACCCTGTGTATATTACACAGTAACACACCCTCCCCCAGCGCGACCCTGTGTATATTGTACAGTAACACACCCTCCCCCAGCGCGACCCTGTGTATATTGTACAGTAACACACCCTCCCCCCCCGCGACCCTGTGTATATTACACAGTAACACACCCTCCCCCAGCGCGACCCTGTGTATATTGTACAGTAACACACCCTCCCCCAGCGCGACCCTGTGTATATTACACAGTAACACACCCTCCCCCAGCGCGACCCTGTGTATATTACACAGTAACACACCCTCCCCCAGCGCGACCCTGTGTATATTACACAGTAACACACCCTCCCCCAGCGCGACCCTGTGTATATTACACAGTAACACACCCTCCCCCAGCGCGACCCTGTGTATATTACACAGTAACACACCCTCCCCCAGTGCGACCCTGTGTATATTGTACAGTAACACACCCTCCCCCAGCGCGACCCTGTGTATATTACACAGTAACACACACTCCCCCAGCGCGACCCTGTGTATATTGTACAGTAACACACCCTCCCCCAGCGCGACCCTGTGTATATTATACAGTAACACACCCTCCCCCAGCGCGACCCTGTGTATATTATACAGTAACACACCCTCCCCCAGCGCGACCCTGTGTATATTACACAGTAACACACCCTCCCCCAGCGCGACCCTGTGTATATTACACAGTAACACACCCTCCCCCAGCACGACCCTGTGTATATTACACAGTAACACACCCTCCCCCAGCGCGACCCTGTGTATATTACACAGTATCGCACCCTCCCCCAGCGCGACCCTGTGTATATTACACAGTAACACACCCTCCCCAGCGCGACCCCGTGCATATTACACAGTAACACACCCTCTCCCAGCGCGACCCCGTGTATATTACACAGTAACACACCCTCCCCCAGCGCGACCCTGTGTATATTACACAGTAACACACCCTCTCCCAGCGTGACCCTGTGTATATTACACAGTAACACACCCTCTCCCAGCGCGACCCTGTGTATATTACACAGTAACACACCCTCCCCCAGCGCGACACTGTGTATATTACACAGTAACGCACCCTCCCCCAGCGCGACACTGTGTATATTACACAGTAACGCACCCTCCCCCAGCGCGACACTGTGTATATTACACAGTAACGCACCCTCCCCCAGCGCGACCCTGTGTATATTATACAGTAACACACCCTCCCCCAGTGCGACACTGTGTATATTACACAGTAACACACCCTCCCCCAGCGCGACCCTGTGTATATTATACAGTAACACACCCTCCCCCAGCACGACACTGTGTATATTACACAGTAACACACCCTCCCCCAGTGCGACCCTGTGTATATTGTACAGTAACACACCCTCCCCCAGTGCGACCCTGTGTATATTACACAGTAACACACCCTCCCCAGTGCGACCCTGTGTATATTATACAGTAACACACCCTCCCCCCCCGCGACCCTGTGTATATTACACAGTAACACACCCTCCCCCAGCGCGACCCTGTGTATATTGTACAGTAACACACCCTCCCCCAGCGCGACCCTGTGTATATTACACAGTAACACACCCTCCCCCAGCGCGACCCTGTGTATATTACACAGTAACACACCCTCCCCCAGCGCGACCCTGTGTATATTACACAGTAACACACCCACCCCCAGCGCGACCCTGTGTATATTACACAGTAACACACCCTCCCCCAGCGCGACCCTGTGTATATTACACAGTAACACACCCTCCCCCAGTGCGACCCTGTGTATATTGTACAGTAACACACCCTCCCCCAGCGCGACCCTGTGTATATTACACAGTAACACACACTCCCCCAGCGCGACCCTGTGTATATTGTACAGTAACACACCCTCCCCCAGCGCGACCCTGTGTATATTATACAGTAACACACCCTCCCCCAGCGCGACCCTGTGTATATTATACAGTAACACACCCTCCCCCAGCGCGACCCTGTGTATATTACACAGTAACACACCCTCCCCCAGCGCGACCCTGTGTATATTACACAGTAACACACCCTCCCCCAGCACGACCCTGTGTATATTACAGAGTAACACACCCTCCCCCAGCGCGACCCTGTGTATATTACACAGTATCGCACCCTCCCCCAGCGCGACCCTGTGTATATTACACAGTAACACACCCTCCCCCAGCGCGACCCCGTGCATATTACACAGTAACACACCCTTTCCCAGCGCGACCCCGTGTATATTACACAGTAACACAACCTCCCCCAGCGCGACCCTGTGTATATTACACAGTAACACACCCTCTCCCAGCGTGACCCTGTGTATATTACACAGTAACACACCCTCTCCCAGCGCGACCCTGTGTATATTACACAGTAACACACCCTCCCCCAGCGCGACACTGTGTATATTACACAGTAACGCACCCTCCCCCAGCGCGACACTGTGTATATTATACAGTAACACACCCTCCCCCAGCGCGACACTGTGTATATTACACAGTAACGCACCCTCCCCCAGCGCGACACTGTGTATATTATACAGTAACGCACCCTCCCCCAGCGCGACACTGTGTATATTACACAGTAACGCACCCTCCCCCAGCGCGACCCTGTGTATATTACACAGTAACGCACCCTCCCCCAGCGCGACCCTGTGTATATTATACAGTAACACACCCTCCCCCAGCACGACACTGTGTATATTACACAGTAACGCACCCTCCCCCAGCGCGACCCTGTGTATATTACACAGTAACACACCCTCCCCCAGCGCGACCCTGTGTATATTACACAGTAACACACCCTCCCCCAGCGCGACCCTGTGTATATTACACAGTAACACACCCTCCCCCAGCGCGACCCTGTGTATATTACACAGTAACACACCCTCCCCCAGCGCGACCCTGTGTATATTACACAGTAACACACCCTCCCCCAGCGCGACCCTGTGTATATTACACAGTAACACACCCTCCCCCAGTGCGACCCTGTGTATATTGTACAGTAACACACCCTCCCCCAGCGCGACCCTGTGTATATTACACAGTAACACACACTCCCCCAGCGCGACCCTGTGTATATTGTACAGTAACACACCCTCCCCCAGCGCGACCCTGTGTATATTATACAGTAACACACCCTCCCCCAGCGCGACCCTGTGTATATTATACAGTAACACACCCTCCCCCAGCGCGACCCTGTGTATATTACACAGTAACACACCCTCCCCCAGCGCGACCCTGTGTATATTACACAGTAACACACCCTCTCCCAGCACGACCCTGTGTATATTACACAGTAACACACCCTCCCCCAGCGCGACCCTGTGTATATTACACAGTATCGCACCCTCCCCCAGCGCGACCCTGTGTATATTACACAGTATCGCACCCTCCCCCAGCGCGACCCTGTGTATATTACACAGTAACACACCCTCCCCCAGCGCGACCCCGTGCATATTACACAGTAACACACCCTCTCCCAGCGCGACCCCGTGTATATTACACAGTAACACACCCTCCCCCAGCGCGACCCTGTGTATATTACACAGTAACGCACCCTCCCCCAGCGCGACCCTGTGTATATTATACAGTAACACACCCTCCCCCAGCACGACACTGTGTATATTACACAGTAACGCACCCTCCCCCAGCGCGACCCTGTGTATATTACACAGTAACACACCCTCCCCCAGCGCGACCCTGTGTATATTACACAGTAACACACCCTCCCCCAGCGCGACCCTGTGTATATTACACAGTAACACACCCTCCCCCAGCGCGACCCTGTGTATATTACACAGTAACACACCCTCCCCCAGCGCGACCCTGTGTATATTACACAGTAACACACCCTCCCCCAGCGCGACCCTGTGTATATTACACAGTAACACACCCTCCCCCAGTGCGACCCTGTGTATATTGTACAGTAACACACCCTCCCCCAGCGCGACCCTGTGTATATTACACAGTAACACACACTCCCCCAGCGCGACCCTGTGTATATTGTACAGTAACACACCCTCCCCCAGCGCGACCCTGTGTATATTATACAGTAACACACCCTCCCCCAGCGCGACCCTGTGTATATTATACAGTAACACACCCTCCCCCAGCGCGACCCTGTGTATATTACACAGTAACACACCCTCCCCCAGCGCGACCCTGTGTATATTACACAGTAACACACCCTCTCCCAGCACGACCCTGTGTATATTACACAGTAACACACCCTCCCCCAGCGCGACCCTGTGTATATTACACAGTATCGCACCCTCCCCCAGCGCGACCCTGTGTATATTACACAGTATCGCACCCTCCCCCAGCGCGACCCTGTGTATATTACACAGTAACACACCCTCCCCCAGCGCGACCCCGTGCATATTACACAGTAACACACCCTCTCCCAGCGCGACCCCGTGTATATTACACAGTAACACACCCTCCCCCAGCGCGACCCTGTGTATATTACACAGTAACACACCCTCTCCCAGCGTGACCCTGTGTATATTACACAGTAACACACCCTCTCCCAGCGTGACCCTGTGTATATTACACAGTAACACACCCTCCCCCAGCGCGACACTGTGTATATTACACAGTAACGCACCCTCCCCCAGCGCGACACTGTGTATATTACACAGTAACACACCCTCCCCCAGTGCGACACTGTGTATATTACACAGTAACGCACCCTCCCCCAGCGCGACACTGTGTATATTACACAGTAACACACCCTCCCCCAGTGCGACACTGTGTATATTACACAGTAACGCACCCTCCCCCAGCGCGACACTGTGTATATTACACAGTAACGCACCCTCCCCCAGCGCGACCCTGTGTATATTACACAGTAACGCACCCTCCCCCAGCGCGACCCTGTGTATATTATACAGTAACACACCCTCCCCCAGCACGACACTGTGTATATTATACAGTAACACACCCTCCCCCAGCGCGACCCTGTGTATATTACACAGTAACGCACCCTCCCCAGTGCGACCCTGTGTATATTACACAGTAACACACCCTCCCCCAGTGCGACCCTGTGTATATTATACAGTAACACACCCTCCCCCAGCACGACCCTGTGTATATTACACAGTAACACACCCTCCCCCAGCGCGACCCTGTGTATATTACACAGTAACGCACCCTCCCCCAGCGCGACCCTGTGTATATTATACAGTAACACACCCTCCCCCAGCACGACACTGTGTATATTACACAGTAACGCACCCTCCCCCAGTGCGACCCTGTGTATATTATACAGTAACACACCCTCCCCCAGCACGACCCTGTGTATATTACACAGTAACACACCCTCCCCCAGCACGACACTGTGTATATTATACAGTAACGCACCCTCCCCCAGTGCGACCCTGTTTATATTACACAGTAACACACCCTCCCCCAGCACGACCCCGTGTATATTACACAGTAACGCACCCTCCCCCAGCGCGACCCTGTGTATATTATACAGTAACACACCCTCCCCCAGCACGACACTGTGTATATTACACAGTAACACACCCTCCCCCAGTGCGACCCTGTGTATATTACACAGTAACACACCCTCCCCCAGTGCGACCCTGTGTATATTACACAGTAACGCACCCTCCCCCAGCACGACACTGTGTATATTACACAGTAACACACCCTCCCCCAGCGCGACCCTGTGTATATTACACAGTAACACACCCTCCCCCAGCGCGACCCTGTGTATATTACACAGTAACACACCCTCCCCCAGCGCGACCCTGTGTATATTACACAGTAACACACCCTCCCCCAGCGCGACCCTGTGTATATTACACAGTAACACACCCTCCCCCAGCACGACACTGTGTATATTACACAGTAACACACCATCCCCCAGCACGACCCTGTGTATATTACACAGTAACACACCCTCCCCCAGCGCGACCCCGTGCATATTACACAGTAACACACCCTCTCCCAGCGCGACCCCGTGTATATTACACAGTAACACACCCTCCCCCAGCGCGACCCTTTGTATATTACACAGTAACACACCCTCTCCCAGCGTGACCCTGTGTATATTACACAGTAACACACCCTCTCCCAGCGCGACCCTGTGTATATTACACAGTAACACACCCTCCCCCAGCGCGACACTGTGTATATTACACAGTAACGCACCCTCCCCCAGCGCGACACTGTGTATATTACACAGTAACGCACCCTTCCCCCAGCGCGACACTGTGTATATTACACAGTAACGCACCCTCCCCCAGCGCGACCCTGTGTATATTATACAGTAACACACCCTCCCCCAGTGCGACACTGTGTATATTACACAGTAACACACCCTCCCCCAGCGCGACCCTGTGTATATTATACAGTAACACACCCTCCCCCAGCACGACACTGTGTATATTACACAGTAACACACCCTCCCCCAGTGCGACCCTGTGTATATTGTACAGTAACACACCCTCCCCCAGTGCGACCCTGTGTATATTACACAGTAACACACCCTCCCCAGTGCGACCCTGTGTATATTATACTGTAACACACCCTCCCCCCCCGCGACCCTGTGTATATTACACAGTAACACACCCTCCCCCAGCGCGACCCTGTGTATATTGTACAGTAACACACCCTCCCCCAGCGCGACCCTGTGTATATTACACAGTAACACACCCTCCCCCAGCGCGACCCTGTGTATATTACACAGTAACACACCCTCCCCCAGCGCGACCCTGTGTATATTACACAGTAACACACCCTCCCCCAGCGCGACCCTGTGTATATTACACAGTAACACACCCTCCCCCAGCGCGACCCTGTGTATATTACACAGTAACACACCCTCCCCCAGTGCGACCCTGTGTATATTGTACAGTAACACACCCTCCCCCAGCGCGACCCTGTGTATATTACACAGTAACACACACTCCCCCAGCGCGACCCTGTGTATATTGTACAGTAACACACCCTCCCCCAGCGCGACCCTGTGTATATTATACAGTAACACACCCTCCCCCAGCGCGACCCTGTGTATATTATACAGTAACACACCCTCCCCCAGCGCGACCCTGTGTATATTACACAGTAACACACCCTCCCCCAGCGCGACCCTGTGTATATTACACAGTAACACACCCTCCCCCAGCACGACCCTGTGTATATTACACAGTAACACACCCTCCCCCAGCGCGACCCTGTGTATATTACACAGTATCGCACCCTCCCCCAGCGCGACCCTGTGTATATTACACAGTAACACACCCTCCCCCAGCGCGACCCCGTGCATATTACACAGTAACACACCCTCTCCCAGCGCGACCCCGTGTATATTACACAGTAACACACCCTCCCCCAGCGCGACCCTGTGTATATTACACAGTATCACACCCTCTCCCAGCGTGACCCTGTGTATATTACACAGTAACACACCCTCTCCCAGCGCGACCCTGTGTATATTACACAGTAACACACCCTCCCCCAGCGCGACACTGTGTATATTACACAGTAACGCACCCTCCCCCAGCGCGACACTGTGTATATTATACAGTAACACACCCTCCCCCAGCGCGACACTGTGTATATTACACAGTAACGCACCCTCCCCCAGCGCGACACTGTGTATATTATACAGTAACGCACCCTCCCCCAGCGCGACACTGTGTATATTACACAGTAACGCACCCTCCCCCAGCGCGACCCTGTGTATATTACACAGTAACGCACCCTCCCCCAGCGCGACCCTGTGTATATTATACAGTAACACACCCTCCCCCAGCACGACACTGTGTATATTACACAGTAACGCACCCTCCCCCAGCGCGACCCTGTGTATATTACACAGTAACACACCCTCCCCCAGCGCGACCCTGTGTATATTACACAGTAACACACCCTCCCCCAGCGCGACCCTGTGTATATTACACAGTAACACACCCTCCCCCAGCGCGACCCTGTGTATATTACACAGTAACACACCCTCCCCCAGCGCGACCCTGTGTATATTACACAGTAACACACCCTCCCCCAGCGCGACCCTGTGTATATTACACAGTAACACACACTCCCCCAGCGCGACCCTGTGTATATTGTACAGTAACACACCCTCCCCCAGCGCGACCCTGTGTATATTATACAGTAACACACCCTCCCCTAGCGCGACCCTGTGTATATTATACAGTAACACACCCTCCCCCAGCGCGACCCTGTGTATATTACACAGTAACACACCCTCCCCCAGCGCGACCCTGTGTATATTACACAGTAACACACCCTCTCCCAGCACGACCCTGTGTATATTAAACAGTAACACACCCTCCCCCAGCGCGACCCTGTGTATATTACACAGTATCGCACCCTCCCCCAGCGCGACCCTGTGTATATTACACAGTATCGCACCCTCCCCCAGCGCGACCCTGTGTATATTACACAGTAACACACCCTCCCCCAGCGCGACCCCGTGCATATTACACAGTAACACACCCTCTCCCAGCGCGACCCCGTGTATATTACACAGTAACACACCCTCCCCCAGCGCGACCCTGTGTATATTACACAGTAACACACCCTCTCCCAGCGTGACCCTGTGTATATTACACAGTAACACACCCTCTCCCAGCGCGACCCTGTGTATATTACACAGTAACACACCCTCCCCCAGCGCGACACTGTGTATATTACACAGTAACGCACCCTCCCCCAGCGCGACACTGTGTATATTACACAGTAACACACCCTCCCCCAGTGCGACACTGTGTATATTACACAGTAACGCACCCTCCCCCAGCGCGACACTGTGTATATTACACAGTAACACACCCTCCCCCAGTGCGGCACTGTGTATATTACACAGTAACGCACCCTCCCCCAGCGCGACACTGTGTATATTACACAGTAACGCACCCTCCCCCAGCGCGACCCTGTGTATATTACACAGTAACGCACCCTCCCCCAGCGCGACCCTGTGTATATTATACAGTAACACACCCTCCCCCAGCACGACACTGTGTATATTATACAGTAACACACCCTCCCCCAGCGCGACCCTGTGTATATTACACAGTAACGCACCCTCCCCAGTGCGACCCTGTGTATATTACACAGTAACACACCCTCCCCCAGTGCGACCCTGTGTATATTATACAGTAACACACCCTCCCCCAGCACGACCCTGTGTATATTACACAGTAACACACCCTCCCCCAGCGCGACCCTGTGTATATTACACAGTAACGCACCCTCCCCCAGCGCGACCCTGTGTATATTATACAGTAACACACCCTCCCCCAGCACGACACTGTGTATATTACACAGTAACGCACCCTCCCCCAGTGCGACCCTGTGTATATTATACAGTAACACACCCTCCCCCAGCACGACCCTGTGTATATTACACAGTAACACACCCTCCCCCAGCACGACACTGTGTATATTATACAGTAACGCACCCTCCCCCAGTGCGACCCTGTGTATATTACACAGTAACACACCCTCCCCCAGCACGACCCCGTGTATATTACACAGTAACGCACCCTCCCCCAGCGCGACCCTGTGTATATTATACAGTAACACACCCTCCCCCAGCACGACACTGTGTATATTACACAGTAACACACCCTCCCCCAGTGCGACCCTGTGTATATTACACAGTAACACACCCACCCCCAGTGCGACCCTGTGTATATTACACAGTAACGCACCCTCCCCCAGCACGACACTGTGTATATTACACAGTAACACACCCTCCCCCAGCGCGACCCTGTGTATATTACACAGTAACACACCCTCCCCCAGCGCGACCCTGTGTATATTACACAGTAACACACCCTCCCCCAGCGCGACCCTGTGTATATTACACAGTAACACACCCTCCCCCAGCGCGACCCTGTGTATATTACACAGTATCGCACCCTCCCCCAGCGCGACCCTGTGTATATTACACAGTAACACACCCTCCCCCAGCGCGACCCCGTGCATATTACACAGTAACACACCCTCTCCCAGCGCGACCCCGTGTATATTACACAGTAACACACCCTCCCCCAGCGCGACCCTGTGTATATTACACAGTAACACACCCTCTCCCAGCGTGACCCTGTGTATATTACACAGTAACACACCCTCTCCCAGCGCGACCCTGTGTATATTACACAGTAACACACCCTCCCCCAGCGCGACACTGTGTATATTACACAGTAACGCACCCTCCCCCAGCGCGACACTGTGTATATTATACAGTAATACAACCTCCCCCAGCGCGACACTGTGTATATTACACAGTAACGCACCCTCCCCCAGCGCGACACTGTGTATATTATACAGTAACGCACCCTCCCACAGCGCGACACTGTGTATATTACACAGTAACGCACCCTCCCCCAGCGCGACCCTGTGTATATTACACAGTAACGCACCCTCCCCCAGCGCGCCCCTGTGTATATTATACAGTAACACACCCTCCCCCAGCACGACACTGTGTATATTACACAGTAACGCACCCTCCCCCAGCGCGACCCTGTGTATATTACACAGTAACACACCCTCCCCCAGCGCGACCCTGTGTATATTACACAGTAACACACCCTCCCCCAGCGCGACCCTGTGTATATTACACAGTAACACACCCTCCCCCAGCGCGACCCTGTGTATATTACACAGTAACACACCCTCCCCCAGCGCGACCCTGTGTATATTACACAGTAACACACCCTCCCCCAGCGCGACCCTGTGTATATTACACAGTAACACACCCTCCCCCAGTGCGACCCTGTGTATATTGTACAGTAACACACCCTCCCCCAGCGCGACCCTGTGTATATTACACAGTAACACACACTCCCCCAGCGCGACCCTGTGTATATTGTACAGTAACACACCCTCCCCCAGTGCGACCATGTGTATATTATACAGTAACACACCCTCCCCCAGCGCGACCCTGTGTATATTATACAGTAACACACCCTCCCCCAGCGCGACCCTGTGTATATTACACAGTAACACACCCTCCCCCAGCGCGGCCCTGTGTATATTACACAGTAACACACCCTCTCCCAGCACGACCCTGTGTATATTACACAGTAACACACCCTCCCCCAGCGCGACCCTGTGTATATTACACAGTATCGCACCCTCCCCCAGCGCGACCCTGTGTATATTACACAGTATCGCACCCTCCCCCAGCGCGACCCTGTGTATATTACACAGTAACACACCCTCCCCCAGCGCGACCCCGTGCATATTACACAGTAACACACCCTCTCCCAGCGCGACCCCGTGTATATTACACAGTAACACACCCTCCCCCAGCGCGACCCTTTGTATATTACACAGTAACACACCCTCTCCCAGCGTGACCCTGTGTATATTACACAGTAACACACCCTCTCCCAGCGCGACCCTGTGTATATTACACAGTAACACACCCTCCCCCAGTGCGACACTGTGTATATTACACAGTAACGCACCCTCCCCCAGCGCGACACTGTGTATATTACACAGTAACACACCCTCCCCCAGTGCGACACTGTGTATATTACACAGTAACGCACCCTCCCCCAGCGCGACACTGTGTATATTACACAGTAACACACCCTCCCCCAGTGCGACACTGTGTATATTACACAGTAACGCACCCTCCCCCAGCGCGACACTGTGTATATTACACAGTAACGCACCCTCCCCCAGCGCGACCCTGTGTATATTACACAGTAACGCACCCTCCCCCAGCGCGACCCTGTGTATATTATACAGTAACACACCCTCCCCCAGCACGACGCTGTGTATATTATACAGTAACACACCCTCCCCCAGCGCGACCCTGTGTATATTACACAGTAACGCACCCTCCCCAGTGCGACCCTGTGTATATTACACAGTAACACACCCTCCCCCAGTGCGACCCTGTGTATATTATACAGTAACACACCCTCCCCCAGCACGACCCTGTGTATATTACACAGTAACACACCCTCCCCCAGCGCGACCCTGTGTATATTACACAGTAACGCACCCTCCCCCAGCGCGACCCTGTGTATATTATACAGTAACACACCCTCCCCCAGCACGACACTGTGTATATTACACAGTAACGCACCCTCCCCCAGTGCGACCCTGTGTATATTATACAGTAACACACCCTCCCCCAGCACGACCCTGTGTATATTACACAGTAACACACCCTCCCCCAGCACGACACTGTGTATATTATACAGTAACGCACCCTCCCCCAGTGCGACCCTGTGTATATTACACAGTAACACACCCTCCCCCAGCACGACCCCGTGTATATTACACAGTAACGCACCCTCCCCCAGCGCGACCCTGTGTATATTATACAGTAACACACCCTCCCCCAGCACGACACTGTGTATATTACACAGTAACACACCCTCCCCCAGTGCGACCCTGTGTATATTACACAGTAACACACCCTCCCCCAGTGCGACCCTGTGTATATTACACAGTAACGCACCCTCCCCCAGCACGACACTGTGTATATTACACAGTAACACACCCTCCCCCAGCGCGACCCTGTGTATATTACACAGTAACACACCCTCCCCCAGCGCGACCCTGTGTATATTACACAGTAACACACCCTCCCCCAGCGCGACCCTGTGTATATTACACAGTAACACACCCTCCCCCAGCGCGACCCTGTGTATATTACACAGTAACACACCCTCCCCCAGCACGACACTGTGTATATTACACAGTAACACACCCTCCCCCAGCACGACCCTGTGTATATTACACAGTAACACACCCTCCCCCAGCGCGACCCCGTGCATATTACACAGTAACACACCCTCTCCCAGCGCGACCCCGTGTATATTACACAGTAACACACCCTCACCCAGCGCGACCCTGTGTATATTACACAGTAACACACCCTCTCCCAGCGTGACCCTGTGTATATTACACAGTAAAACACCCTCTCCCAGCGCGACCCTGTGTATATTACACAGTAACACACCCTCCCCCAGCGCGACACTGTGTATATTACACAGTAACGCACCCTCCCCCAGCGCGACACTGTGTATATTACACAGTAACGCACCCTCCCCCAGCGCGACACTGTGTATATTACACAGTAACGCACCCTCCCCCAGCGCGACCCTGTGTATATTATACAGTAACACACCCTCCCCCAGTGCGACACTGTGTATATTACACAGTAACACACCCTCCCCCAGCGCGACCCTGTGTATATTATACAGTAACACACCCTCCCCCAGCACGACACTGTGTATATTACACAGTAACACACCCTCCCCCAGTGCGACCCTGTGTATATTGTACAGTAACACACCCTCCCCCAGTGCGACCCTGTGTATATTACACAGTAACACACCCTCCCCAGTGCGACCCTGTGTATATTATACAGTAACACACCCTCCCCCCCCGCGACCCTGTGTATATTACACAGTAACACACCCTCCCCCAGCGCGACCCTGTGTATATTGTACAGTAACACACCCTCCCCCAGCGCGACCCCGTGTATATTACACAGTAACACACCCTCCCCCAGTGCGACACTGTGTATATTACACAGTAACGCACCCTCCCCCAGCGCGACACTGTGTATATTACACAGTAACACACCCTCCCCCAGTGCGGCACTGTGTATATTACACAGTAACGCACCCTCCCCCAGCGCGACACTGTGTATATTACACAGTAACGCACCCTCCCCCAGCGCGACCCTGTGTATATTACACAGTAACGCACCCTCCCCCAGCGCGACCCTGTGTATATTATACAGTAACACACCCTCCCCCAGCACGACACTGTGTATATTATACAGTAACACACCCTCCCCCAGCGCGACCCTGTGTATATTACACAGTAACGCACCCTCCCCAGTGCGACCCTGTGTATATTACACAGTAACACACCCTCCCCCAGTGCGACCCTGTGTATATTATACAGTAACACACCCTCCCCCAGCACGACCCTGTGTATATTACACAGTAACACACCCTCCCCCAGCGCGACCCTGTGTATATTACACAGTAACGCACCCTCCCCCAGCGCGACCCTGTGTATATTATACAGTAACACACCCTCCCCCAGCACGACACTGTGTATATTACACAGTAACGCACCCTCCCCCAGTGCGACCCTGTGTATATTATACAGTAACACACCCTCCCCCAGCACGACCCTGTGTATATTACACAGTAACACACCCTCCCCCAGCACGACACTGTGTATATTATACAGTAACGCACCCTCCCCCAGTGCGACCCTGTGTATATTACACAGTAACACACCCTCCCCCAGCACGACCCCGTGTATATTACACAGTAACGCACCCTCCCCCAGCGCGACCCTGTGTATATTATACAGTAACACACCCTCCCCCAGCACGACACTGTGTATATTACACAGTAACACACCCTCCCCCAGTGCGACCCTGTGTATATTACACAGTAACACACCCTCCCCCAGTGCGACCCTGTGTATATTACACAGTAACGCACCCTCCCCCAGCACGACACTGTGTATATTACACAGTAACACACCCTCCCCCAGCGCGACCCTGTGTATATTACACAGTAACACACCCTCCCCCAGCGCGACCCTGTGTATATTACACAGTAACACACCCTCCCCCAGCGCGACCCTGTGTATATTACACAGTAACACACCCTCCCCCAGCGCGACCCTGTGTATATTACACAGTAACACACCCTCCCCCAGCACGACACTGTGTATATTACACAGTAACACACCCTCCCCCAGCACGACCCTGTGTATATTACACAGTAACACACCCTCCCCCAGCGCGACCCCGTGCATATTACACAGTAACACACCCTCTCCCAGCGCGACCCCGTGCATATTACACAGTAACACACCCTCCCCCAGCGCGACCCTGTGTATATTACACAGTAACACACCCTCTCCCAGCGTGACCCTGTGTATATTACACAGTAACACACCCTCTCCCAGCGCGACCCTGTGTATATTACACAGTAACACACCCTCCCCCAGCGCGACACTGTGTATATTACACAGTAACGCACCCTCCCCCAGCGCGACACTGTGTATATTACACAGTAACGCACCCTCCCCCAGCGCGACACTGTGTATATTACACAGTAACGCACCCTCCCCCAGCGCGACCCTGTGTATATTATACAGTAACACACCCTCCCCCAGTGCGACACTGTGTATATTACACAGTAACACACCCTCCCCCAGCGCGACCCTGTGTATATTATACAGTAACACACCCTCCCCCAGCACGACACTGTGTATATTACACAGTAACACACCCTCCCCCAGTGCGACCCTGTGTATATTGTACAGTAACACACCCTCCCCCAGTGCGACCCTGTGTATATTACACAGTAACACACCCTCCCCAGTGCGACCCTGTGTATATTATACAGTAACACACCCTCCCCCCCCGCGACCCTGTGTATATTACACAGTAACACACCCTCCCCCAGCGCGACCCTGTGTATATTGTACAGTAACACACCCTCCCCCAGCGCGACCCTGTGTATATTACACAGTAACACACCCTCCCCCAGCGCGACCCTGTGTATATTACACAGTAACACACCCTCCCCCAGCGCGACCCTGTGTATATTACACAGTAACACACCCTCCCCCAGCGCGACCCTGTGTAGATTACACAGTAACACACCCTCCCCCAGCGCGACCCTGTGTATATTACACAGTAATACACCCTCCCCCAGTGCGACCCTGTGTATATTGTACAGTAACACACCCTCCCCCAGCGCGACCCTGTGTATATTACACAGTAACACACACTCCCCCAGCGCGACCCTGTGTATATTGTACAGTAACACACCCTCCCCCAGCGCGACCCTGTGTATATTATACAGTAACACACCCTCCCCCAGCGCGACCCTGTGTATATTATACAGTAACACACCCTCCCCCAGCGCGACCCTGTGTATATTACACAGTAACACACCCTCCCCCAGCGCGACCCTGTGTATATTACACAGTAACACACCCTCCCCCAGCGCGACCCTGTGTATATTACACAGTAACACACCCTCCCCCAGCGCGACCCTGTGTATATTACACAGTATCGCACCCTCCCCCAGCGCGACCCTGTGTATATTACACAGTAACACACCCTCCCCCAGCGCGACCCCGTGCATATTACACAGTAACACACCCTCTCCCAGCGCGACCCCGTGTATATTACACAGTAACACACCCTCCCCCAGCGCGACCCTGTGTATATTACACAGTAACACACCCTCTCCCAGCGTGACCCTGTGTATATTACACAGTAACACACCCTCTCCCAGCGCGACCCTGTGTATATTACACAGTAACACACCCTCCCCCAGCGCGACACTGTGTATATTACACAGTAACGCACCCTCCCCCAGCGCGACACTGTGTATATTATACAGTAACACACCCTCCCCCAGCGCGACACTGTGTATATTACACAGTAACGCACCCTCCCCCAGCGCGACACTGTGTATATTATACAGTAACGCACCCTCCCCCAGCGCGACACTGTGTATATTACACAGTAACGCACCCTCCCCCAGCGCGACCCTGTGTATATTACACAGTAACGCACCCTCCCCCAGCGCGACCCTGTGTATATTATACAGTAACACACCCTCCCCCAGCACGACACTGTGTATATTACACAGTAACGCACCCTCCCCCAGCGCGACCCTGTGTATATTACACAGTAACACACCCTCCCCCAGCGCGACCCTGTGTATATTACACAGTAACACACCCTCCCCCAGCGCGACCCTGTGTATATTACACAGTAACACACCCTCCCCCAGCGCGACCCTGTGTATATTACACAGTAACACACCCTCCCCCAGCGCGACCCTGTGTATATTACACAGTAACACACCCTCCCCCAGCGCGACCCTGTGTATATTACACAGTAACACACCCTCCCCCAGTGCGACCCTGTGTATATTGTACAGTAACACACCCTCCCCCAGCGCGACCCTGTGTATATTACACAGTAACACACACTCCCCCAGCGCGACCCTGTGTATATTGTACAGTAACACACCCTCCCCCAGCGCGACCCTGTGTATATTATACAGTAACACACCCTCCCCCAGCGCGACCCTGTGTATATTATACAGTAACACACCCTCCCCCAGCGCGACCCTGTGTATATTACACAGTAACACACCCTCCCCCAGCGCGACCCTGTGTATATTACACAGTAACACACCCTCTCCCAGCACGACCCTGTGTATATTACACAGTAACACACCCTCCCCCAGCGCGACCCTGTGTATATTACACAGTATCGCACCCTCCCCCAGCGCGACCCTGTGTATATTACACAGTATCGCACCCTCCCCCAGCGCGACCCTGTGTATATTACACAGTAACACACCCTCCCCCAGCGCGACCCCGTGCATATTACACAGTAACACACCCTCTCGCAGCGCGACCCCGTGTATATTACACAGTAACACACCCTCCCCCAGCGCGACCCTGTGTATATTACACAGTAACACACCCTCTCCCAGCGTGACCCTGTGTATATTACACAGTAACACACCCTCTCCCAGCGCGACCCTGTGTATATTACACAGTAACACACCCTCCCCCAGCGCGACACTGTGTATATTACACAGTAACGCACCCTCCCCCAGCGCGACACTGTGTATATTACACAGTAACACACCCTCCCCCAGTGCGACACTGTGTATATTACACAGTAACGCACCCTCCCCCAGCGCGACACTGTGTATATTACACAGTAACACACCCTCCCCCAGTGCGACACTGTGTATATTACACAGTAACGCACCCTCCCCCAGCGCGACACTGTGTATATTACACAGTAACGCACCCTCCCCCAGCGCGACCCTGTGTATATTACACAGTAACGCACCCTCCCCCAGCGCGACCCTGTGTATATTATACAGTAACACACCCTCCCCCAGCACGACACTGTGTATATTATACAGTAACACACCCTCCCCCAGCGCGACCCTGTGTATATTACACAGTAACGCACCCTCCCCAGTGCGACCCTGTGTATATTACACAGTAACACACCCTCCCCCAGTGCGACCCTGTGTATATTATACAGTAACACACCCTCCCCCAGCACGACCCTGTGTATATTACACAGTAACACACCCTCCCCCAGCGCGACCCTGTGTATATTACACAGTAACGCACCCTCCCCCAGCGCGACCCTGTGTATATTATACAGTAACACACCCTCCCCCTGCACGACACTGTGTATATTACACAGTAACGCACCCTCCCCCAGAGCGACCCTGTGTATATTATACAGTAACACACCCTCCCCCAGCACGACCCTGTGTATATTACACAGTAACACACCCTCCCCCAGCACGACACTGTGTATATTATACAGTAACGCACCCTCCCCCAGTGCGACCCTGTGTATATTACACAGTAACACACCCTCCCCCAGCACGACCCCGTGTATATTACACAGTAACGCACCCTCCCCAGCGCGACCCTGTGTATATTATACAGTAACACACCCTCCCCCAGCACGACACTGTGTATATTACACAGTAACACACCCTCCCCCAGTGCGGCCCTGTGTATACTACACAGTAACACACCCTCCCCCAGTGCGACCCTGTGTATATTACACAGTAACGCACCCTCCCCCAGCACGACACTGTGTATATTACACAGTAACACACCCTCCCCCAGCGCGACCCTGTGTATATTACACAGTAACACACCCTCCCCCAGCGCGACCCTGTGTATATTACACAGTAACACACCCTCCCCCAGCGCGACCCTGTGTATATTACACAGTAACACACCCTCCCCCAGCGCGACCCTGTGTATATTACACAGTATCGCACCCTCCCCCAGCGCGACCCTGTGTATATTACACAGTAACACACCCTCCCCCAGCGCGACCCCGTGCATATTACACAGTAACACACCCTCTCCCAGCGCGACCCCGTGTATATTACACAGTAACACACCCTCCCCCAGCGCGACCCTGTGTATATTACACAGTAACACACCCTCTCCCAGCGTGACCCTGTGTATATTACACAGTAACACACCCTCTCCCAGCGCGACCCTGTGTATATTACACAGTAACACACACTCCCCCAGCGCGACACTGTGTATATTACACAGTAACGCACCCTCCCCCAGCGCGACACTGTGTATATTATACAGTAATACACCCTCCCCCAGCGCGACACTGTGTATATTACACAGTAACGCACCCTCCCCCAGCGCGACACTGTGTATATTATACAGTAACGCACCCTCCCCCAGCGCGACACTGTGTATATTACACAGTAACGCACCCTCCCCCAGCGCGACCCTGTGTATATTACACAGTAACGCACCCTCCCCCAGCGCGACCCTGTGTATATTATACAGTAACACACCCTCCCCCAGCACGACACTGTGTATATTACACAGTAACGCACCCTCCCCCAGCGCGACCCTGTGTATATTACACAGTAACACACCCTCCCCCAGCGCGACCCTGTGTATATTACACAGTAACACACCCTCCCCCAGCGCGACCCTGTGTATATTACACAGTAACACACCCTCCCCCAGCGCGACCCTGTGTATATTACACAGTAACACACCCTCCCCCAGCGCGACCCTGTGTATATTACACAGTAACACACCCTCCCCCAGCGCGACCCTGTGTATATTACACAGTAACACACCCTCCCCCAGTGCGACCCTGTGTATATTGTACAGTAACACACCCTCCCCCAGCGCGACCCTGTGTATATTACACAGTAACACACACTCCCCCAGCGCGACCCTGTGTATATTGTACAGTAACACACCCTCCCCCAGCGCGACCCTGTGTATATTATACAGTAACACACCCTCCCCCAGCGCGACCCTGTGTATATTATACAGTAACACACCCTCCCCCAGCGCGACCCTGTGTATATTACACAGTAACACACCCTCCCCCAGCGCGACCCTGTGTATATTACACAGTAACACACCCTCTCCCAGCACGACCCTGTGTATATTACACAGTAACACACCCTCCCCCAGCGCGACCCTGTGTATATTACACAGTATCGCACCCTCCCCCAGCGCGACCCTGTGTATATTACACAGTATCGCACCCTCCCCCAGCGCGACCCTGTGTATATTACACAGTAACACACCCTCCCCCAGCGCGACCCCGTGCATATTACACAGTAACACACCCTCTCCCAGCGCGACCCCATGTATATTACACAGTAACACACCCTCCCCCAGCGCGACCCTGTGTATATTACACAGTAACACACCCTCTCCCAGCGTGACCCTGTGTATATTACACAGTAACACACCCTCTCCCAGCGCGACCCTGTGTATATTACACAGTAACACACCCTCCCCCAGCGCGACACTGTGTATATTACACAGTAACGCACCCTCCCCCAGCGCGACACTGTGTATATTACACAGTAACACACCCTCCCCCAGTGCGACCCTGTGTATATTACACAGTAACGCACCCTCCCCCAGCGCGACACTGTGTATATTACACAGTAACACACCCTCCCCCAGTGCGACACTGTGTATATTACACAGTAACGCACCCTCCCCCAGCGCGACACTGTGTATATTACACAGTAACGCACCCTCCCCCAGCGCGACCCTGTGTATATTACACAGTAACGCACCCTCCCCCAGCGCGACCCTGTGTATATTATACAGTAACACACCCTCCCCCAGCACGACACTGTGTATATTATACAGTAACACACCCTCCCCCAGCGCGACCCTGTGTATATTACACAGTAACGCACCCTCCCCAGTGCGACCCTGTGTATATTACACAGTAACACACCCTCCCCCAGTGCGACCCTGTGTATATTATACAGTAACACACCCTCCCCCAGCACGACCCTGTGTATATTACACAGTAACACACCCTCCCCCAGCGCGACCCTGTGTATATTACACAGTAACGCACCCTCCCCCAGCGCGACCCTGTGTATATTATACAGTAACACACCCTCCCCCAGCACGACACTGTGTATATTACACAGTAACGCACCCTCCCCCAGTGCGACCCTGTGTATATTATACAGTAACACACCCTCCCCCAGCACGACCCTGTGTATATTACACAGTAACACACCCTCCCCCAGCACGACACTGTGTATATTATACAGTAACGCACCCTCCCCCAGTGCGACCCTGTGTATATTACACAGTAACACACCCTCCCCCAGCACGACCCCGTGTATATTACACAGTAACGCACCCTCCCCCAGCGCGACCCTGTGTATATTATACAGTAACACACCCTCCCCCAGCACGACACTGTGTATATTACACAGTAACACACCCTCCCCCAGTGCGACCCTGTGTATATTACACAGTAACACACCCTCCCCCAGTGCGACCCTGTGTATATTACACAGTAACGCACCCTCCCCCAGCACGACACTGTGTATATTACACAGTAACACACCCTCCCCCAGCGCGACCCTGTGTATATTACACAGTAACACACCCTCCCCCAGCGCGACCCTGTGTATATTACACAGTAACACACCCTCCCCCAGCGCGACCCTGTGTATATTACACAGTAACACACCCTCCCCCAGCGCGACCCTGTGTATATTACACAGTAACACACCCTCCCCCAGCACGACACTGTGTATATTACACAGTAACACACCCTCCCCCAGCACGACCCTGTGTATATTACACAGTAACACACCCTCCCCCAGCGCGACCCCGTGCATATTACACAGTAACACACCCTCTCCCAGCGCGACCCCGTGTATATTACACAGTAACACACCCTCCCCCAGCGCGACCCTGTGTATATTACACAGTAACACACCCTCTCCCAGCGTGACCCTGTGTATATTACACAGTAACACACCCTCTCCCAGCGCGACCCTGTGTATATTACACAGTAACACACCCTCCCCCAGCGCGACACTGTGTATATTACACAGTAACGCACCCTCCCCCAGCGCGACACTGTGTATATTACACAGTAACGCACCCTCCCCCAGCGCGACACTGTGTATATTACACAGTAACGCACCCTCCCCCAGCGCGACCCTGTGTATATTATACAGTAACACACCCTCCCCCAGTGCGACACTGTGTATATTACACAGTAACACACCCTCCCCCAGCGCGACCCTGTGTATATTATACAGTAACACACCCTCCCCCAGCACGACACTGTGTATATTACACAGTAACACACCCTCCCCCAGTGCGACCCTGTGTATATTGTACAGTAACACACCCTCCCCCAGTGCGACCCTGTGTATATTACACAGTAACACACCCTCCCCAGTGCGACCCTGTGTATATTATACAGTAACACACCCTCCCCCCCGCGACCCTGTGTATATTACACAGTAACACACCCTCCCCCAGCGCGACCCTGTGTATATTGTACAGTAACACACCCTCCCCCAGCGCGACCCTGTGTATATTACACAGTAACACACCCTCCCCCAGCGCGACCCTGTGTATATTACACAGTAACACACCCTCCCCCAGCGCGACCCTGTGTATATTACACAGTAACACACCCTCCCCCAGCGCGACCCTGTGTATATTACACAGTAACACACCCTCCCCCAGCGCGACCCTGTGTATATTACACAGTAACACACCCTCCCCCAGTGCGACCCTGTGTATATTGTACAGTAACACACCCTCCCCCAGCGCGACCCTGTGTATATTACACAGTAACACACACTCCCCCAGCGCGACCCTGTGTATATTGTACAGTAACACACCCTCCCCCAGCGCGACCCTGTGTATATTATACAGTAACACACCCTCCCCCAGCGCGACCCTGTGTATATTATACAGTAACACACCCTCCCCCAGCGCGACCCTGTGTATATTACACAGTAACACACCCTCCCCCAGCGCGACCCTGTGTATATTACACAGTAACACACCCTCCCCCAGCACGACCCTGTGTATATTACACAGTAACACACCCTCCCCCAGCGCGACCCTGTGTATATTACACAGTATCGCACCCTCCCCCAGCGCGACCCTGTGTATATTACACAGTAACACACCCTCCCCCAGCGCGACCCCGTGGATATTACACATTAACACACCCTCTCCCAGCGCGACCCCGTGTATATTACACAGTAACACACCCTCCCCCAGCGCGACCCTGTGTATATTACACAGTAACACACCCTCTCCCAGCGTGACCCTGTGTATATTACACAGTAACACACCCTCTCCCAGCGCGACCCTGTGTATATTACACAGTAACACACCCTCCCCCAGCGCGACACTGTGTATATTACACAGTAACGCACCCTCCCCCAGCGCGACACTGTGTATATTACACAGTAACACACCCTCCCCCAGCGCGACACTGTGTATATTACACAGTAACGCACCCTCCCCCAGCGCGACACTGTGTATATTATACAGTAACACACCCTCCCCCAGCGCGACACTGTGTATATTACACAGTAACGCACCCTCCCCCAGCGCGACCCTGTGTATATTACACAGTAACGCACCCTCCCCCAGCGCGACCCTGTGTATATTATACAGTAACACACCCTCCCCCAGCACGACACTGTGTATATTACACAGTAACGCACCCTCCCCCAGCGCGACCCTGTGTATATTACACAGTAACACACCCTCCCCCAGCGCGACCCTGTGTATATTACACAGTAACACACCCTCCCCCAGCGCGACCCTGTGTATATTACACAGTAACACACCCTCCCCCAGCGCGACCCTGTGTATATTACACAGTAACACACCCTCCCCCAGTGCGACCCTGTGTATATTGTACAGTAACACACCCTCCCCCAGCGCGACCCTGTGTATATTACACAGTAACACACACTCCCCCAGCGCGACCCTGTGTATATTGTACAGTAACACACCCTCCCCCAGCGCGACCCTGTGTATATTATACAGTAACACACCCTCCCCCAGCGCGACCCTGTGTATATTATACAGTAACACACCCTCCCCCAGCGCGACCCTGTGTATATTACACAGTAACACACCCTCCCCTAGCGCGACCCTGTGTATATTACACAGTAACACACCCTCTCCCAGCACGACCCTGTGTATATTACACAGTAACACACCCTCCCCCAGCGCGACCCTGTGTATATTACACAGTATCGCACCCTCCCCCAGCGCGACCCTGTGTATATTACACAGTATCGCACCCTCCCCCAGCGCGACCCTGCGTATATTACACAGTAACACACCCTCCCCCAGCGCGACCCCGTGCATATTATACAGTAACACACCCTCTCCCAGCGCGACCCCGTGTATATTACACAGTAACACACCCTCCCCCAGCGCGACCCTGTGTATATTACACAGTAACACACCCTCTCCCAGCGTGACCCTGTGTATATTACACAGTAACACACCCTCTCCCAGCGCGACCCTGTGTATATTACACAGTAACACACCCTCCCCCAGCGCGACACTGTGTATATTACACAGTAACGCACCCTCCCCCAGCGCGACACTGTGTATATTACACAGTAACACACCCTCCCCCAGTGCGACACTGTGTATATTACACAGTAACACACCCTCTCCCAGCGCGACCCTGTGTATATTACACAGTAACACACCCTCCCCCAGCGCGACACTGTGTATATTACACAGTAACGCACCCTCCCCCAGCGCGACACTGTGTATATTATACAGTAACGCACCCTCCCCCAGCGCGACCCTGTGTATATTACACAGTAACGCACCCTCCCCCAGCGCGACCCTGTGTATATTATACAGTAACACACCCTCCCCCAGCACGACACTGTGTATATTATACAGTAACACACCCTCCCCCAGCGCGACCCTGTGTATATTACACAGTAACGCACCCTCCCCAGTGCGACCCTGTGTATATTACACAGTAACACACCCTCCCCCAGTGCGACCCTGTGTATATTATACAGTAACACACCCTCCCCCAGCACGACCCTGTGTATATTACACAGTAACACACCCTCCCCCAGCGCGACCCTGTGTATATTACACAGTAACGCACCCTCCCCCAGCGCGACCCTGTGTATATTATACAGTAACACACCCTCCCCCAGCACGACACTGTGTATATTACACAGTAACGCACCCTCCCCCAGTGCGACCCTGTGTATATTATACAGTAACACACCCTCCCCCAGCACGACCCTGTGTATATTATACAGTAACGCACCCTCCCCCAGTGCGACCCTGTGTATATTACACAGTAACACACCCTCCCCCAGCACGACCCCGTGTATATTACACAGTAACGCACCCTCCCCCAGCGCGACCCTGTGTATATTATACAGTAACACACCCTCCCCCAGCACGACACTGTGTATATTACACAGTAACACACCCTCCCCCAGTGCGACCCTGTGTATATTACACAGTAACACACCCTCCCCCAGTGCGACCCTGTGTATATTACACAGTAACGCACCCTCCCCCAGCACGACACTGTGTATATTACACAGTAACACACCCTCCCCCAGCGCGACCCTGTGTATATTACACAGTAACACACCCTCCCCCAGCGCGACCCTGTGTATATTACACAGTAACACACCCTCCCCCAGCGCGACCCTGTGTATATTACACAGTAACACACCCTCCCCCAGCGCGACCCTGTGTATATTACACAGTAACACACCCTCCCCCAGCACGACCCTGTGTATATTACACAGTAACACACCCTCCTCCAGCGCGACCCTGTGTATATTACACAGTAACACACCCTCCCCCAGCACGACCCTGTGTATATTACACAGTAACACACCCTCCCCCAGCGCGACCCTGTGTATATTACACAGTATCGCACCCTCCCCCAGCGCGACCCTGTGTATATTACACAGTAACACACCCTCCCCCAGCGCGACCCCGTGGATATTACACAGTAACACACCCTCTCCCAGCGCGACCCCGTGTATATTACACAGTAACACACCCTCCCCCAGCGCGACCCTGTGTATATTACACAGTAACACACCCTCTCCCAGCGTGACCCTGTGTATATTACACAGTAACACACCCTCTCCCAGCGCGACCCTGTGTATATTACACAGTAACACACCCTCCCCCAGCGCGACACTGTGTATATTACACAGTAACGCACCCTCCCCCAGCGCGACACTGTGTATATTACACAGTAACACACCCTCCCCCAGCGCGACACTGTGTATATTACACAGTAACGCACCCTCCCCCAGCGCGACACTGTGTATATTATACAGTAACACACCCTCCCCCAGCGCGACACTGTGTATATTACACAGTAACGCACCCTCCCCCAGCGCGACCCTGTGTATATTACACAGTAACGCACCCTCCCCCAGCGCGACCCTGTGTATATTATACAGTAACACACCCTCCCCCAGCACGACACTGTGTATATTACACAGTAACGCACCCTCCCCCAGCGCGACCCTGTGTATATTACACAGTAACACACCCTCCCCCAGCGCGACCCTGTGTATATTACACAGTAACACACCCTCCCCCAGCGCGACCCTGTGTATATTACACAGTAACACACCCTCCCCCAGCGCGACCCTGTGTATATTACACAGTAACACACCCTCCCCCAGTGCGACCCTGTGTATATTGTACAGTAACACACCCTCCCCCAGCGCGACCCTGTGTATATTACACAGTAACACACACTCCCCCAGCGCGACCCTGTGTATATTGTACAGTAACACACCCTCCCCCAGCGCGACCCTGTGTATATTATACAGTAACACACCCTCCCCCAGCGCGACCCTGTGTATATTATACAGTAACACACCCTCCCCCAGCGCGACCCTGTGTATATTACACAGTAACACACCCTCCCCTAGCGCGACCCTGTGTATATTACACAGTAACACACCCTCTCCCAGCACGACCCTGTGTATATTACACAGTAACACACCCTCCCCCAGCGCGACCCTGTGTATATTACACAGTATCGCACCCTCCCCCAGCGCGACCCTGTGTATATTACACAGTATCGCACCCTCCCCCAGCGCGACCCTGCGTATATTACACAGTAACACACCCTCCCCCAGCGCGACCCCGTGCATATTATACAGTAACACACCCTCTCCCAGCGCGACCCCGTGTATATTACACAGTAACACACCCTCCCCCAGCGCGACCCTGTGTATATTACACAGTAACACACCCTCTCCCAGCGTGACCCTGTGTATATTACACAGTAACACACCCTCTCCCAGCGCGACCCTGTGTATATTACACAGTAACACACCCTCCCCCAGCGCGACACTGTGTATATTACACAGTAACGCACCCTCCCCCAGCGCGACACTGTGTATATTACACAGTAACACACCCTCCCCCAGTGCGACACTGTGTATATTACACAGTAACACACCCTCTCCCAGCGCGACCCTGTGTATATTACACAGTAACACACCCTCCCCCAGCGCGACACTGTGTATATTACACAGTAACGCACCCTCCCCCAGCGCGACACTGTGTATATTATACAGTAACGCACCCTCCCCCAGCGCGACCCTGTGTATATTACACAGTAACGCACCCTCCCCCAGCGCGACCCTGTGTATATTATACAGTAACACACCCTCCCCCAGCACGACACTGTGTATATTATACAGTAACACACCCTCCCCCAGCGCGACCCTGTGTATATTACACAGTAACGCACCCTCCCCAGTGCGACCCTGTGTATATTACACAGTAACACACCCTCCCCCAGTGCGACCCTGTGTATATTATACAGTAACACACCCTCCCCCAGCACGACCCTGTGTATATTACACAGTAACACACCCTCCCCCAGCGCGACCCTGTGTATATTACACAGTAACGCACCCTCCCCCAGCGCGACCCTGTGTATATTATACAGTAACACACCCTCCCCCAGCACGACACTGTGTATATTACACAGTAACGCACCCTCCCCCAGTGCGACCCTGTGTATATTATACAGTAACACACCCTCCCCCAGCACGACCCTGTGTATATTATACAGTAACGCACCCTCCCCCAGTGCGACCCTGTGTATATTACACAGTAACACACCCTCCCCCAGCACGACCCCGTGTATATTACACAGTAACGCACCCTCCCCCAGCGCGACCCTGTGTATATTATACAGTAACACACCCTCCCCCAGCACGACACTGTGTATATTACACAGTAACACACCCTCCCCCAGTGCGACCCTGTGTATATTACACAGTAACACACCCTCCCCCAGTGCGACCCTGTGTATATTACACAGTAACGCACCCTCCCCCAGCACGACACTGTGTATATTACACAGTAACACACCCTCCCCCAGCGCGACCCTGTGTATATTACACAGTAACACACCCTCCCCCAGCGCGACCCTGTGTATATTACACAGTAACACACCCTCCCCCAGCGCGACCCTGTGTATATTACACAGTAACACACCCTCCCCCAGCGCGACCCTGTGTATATTACACAGTAACACACCCTCCCCCAGCACGACACTGTGTATATTACACAGTAACACACCCTCCCCCAGCACGACCCTGTGTATATTACACAGTAACACACCCTCCCCCAGCGCGACCCTGTGTATATTGTACAGTAACACACCCTCCCCCAGCGCGACCCTGTGTATATTACACAGTAACACACCCTCCCCCAGCGCGACCCTGTGTATATTACACAGTAACACACCCTCCCCCAGCGCGACCCTGTGTATATTACACAGTAACACACCCTCCCCCAGCGCGACCCTGTGTATATTACACAGTAACACACCCTCCCCCAGCGCGACACTGTGTATATTACACAGTAACACACCCTCCCCCAGTGCGACCCTGTGTATATTGTACAGTAACACACCCTCCCCCAGCGCGACCCTGTGTATATTACACAGTAACACACACTCCCCCAGCGCGACCCTGTGTATATTGTACAGTAACACACCCTCCCCCAGCGCGGCCCTGTGTATATTATACAGTAACACACCCTCCCCCAGCGCGACCCTGTGTATATTATACAGTAACACACCCTCCCCCAGCGCGACCCTGTGTATATTACACAGTAACACACCCTCCCCCAGCGCGACCCTGTGTATATTACACAGTAACACACCCTCCCCCAGCACGACCCTGTGTATATTACACAGTAACACACCCTCCCCCAGCGCGACCCTGTGTATATTACACAGTATCGCACCCTCCCCCAGCGCGACCCTGTGTATATTACACAGTAACACACCCTCCCCCAGCGCGACCCCGTGCATATTACACAGTAACACACCCTCTCCCAGCGCGACCCCGTGTATATTACACAGTAACACACCCTCCCCCAGCGCGACCCTGTGTATATTACACAGTAACACACCCTCTCCCAGCGTGACCCTGTGTATATTACACAGTAACACACCCTCTCCCAGCGCGACCCTGTGTATATTACACAGTAACACACCCTCCCCCAGCGCGACACTGTGTATATTACACAGTAACGCACCCTCCCCCAGCGCGACACTGTGTATATTATACAGTAACACACCCTCCCCCAGCGCGACACTGTGTATATTACACAGTAACGCACCCTCCCCCAGCGCGACACTGTGTATATTATACAGTAACGCACCCTCCCCCAGCGCGACACTGTGTATATTACACAGTAACGCACCCTCCCCCAGCGCGACCCTGTGTATATTACACAGTAACGCACCCTCCCCCAGCGCGACCCTGTGTATATTATACAGTAACACACCCTCCCCCAGCACGACACTGTGTATATTACACAGTAACGCACCCTCCCCCAGCGCGACCCTGTGTATATTACACAGTAACACACCCTCCCCCAGCGCGACCCTGTGTATATTACACAGTAACACACCCTCCCCCAGCGCGACCCTGTGTATATTACACAGTAACACACCCTCCCCCAGCGCGACCCTGTGTATATTACACAGTAACACACCCTCCCCCAGCGCGACCCTGTGTATATTACACAGTAACACACCCTCCCCCAGCGCGACCCTGTGTATATTACACAGTAACACACCCTCCCCCAGTGCGACCCTGTGTATATTGTACAGTAACACACCCTCCCCCAGCGCGACCCTGTGTATATTACACAGTAACACACACTCCCCCAGCGCGACCCTGTGTATATTGTACAGTAACACACCCTCCCCCAGCGCGACCCTGTGTATATTATACAGTAACACACCCTCCCCCAGCGCGACCCTGTGTATATTATACAGTAACACACCCTCCCCCAGCGCGACCCTGTGTATATTACACAGTAACACACCCTCCCCCAGCGCGACCCTGTGTATATTACACAGTAACACACCCTCTCCCAGCACGACCCTGTGTATATTACACAGTAACACACCCTCCCCCAGCGCGACCCTGTGTATATTACACAGTATCGCACCCTCCCCCAGCGCGACCCTGTGTATATTACACAGTATCGCACCCTCCCCCAGCGCGACCCTGTGTATATTACACAGTAACACACCCTCCCCCAGCGCGACCCCGTGCATATTATACAGTAACACACCCTCTCCCAGCGCGACCCCGTGTATATTACACAGTAACACACCCTCCCCCAGCGCGACCCTGTGTATATTACACAGTAACACACCCTCTCCCAGCGTGACCCTGTGTATATTACACAGTAACACACCCTCTCCCAGCGCGACCCTGTGTATATTACACAGTAACACACCCTCCCCCAGCGCGACACTGTGTATATTACACAGTAACGCACCCTCCCCCAGCGCGACACTGTGTATATTACACAGTAACACACCCTCCCCCAGTGCGACACTGTGTATATTACACAGTAACGCACCCTCCCCCAGCGCGACACTGTGTATATTACACAGTAACACACCCTCCCCCAGTGCGACACTGTGTATATTACACAGTAACGCACCCTCCCCCAGCGCGACACTGTGTATATTACACAGTAACGCACCCTCCCCCAGCGCGACCCTGTGTATATTACACAGTAACGCACCCTCCCCCAGCGCGACCCTGTGTATATTATACAGTAACACACCCTCCCCCAGCACGACACTGTGTATATTATACAGTAACACACCCTCCCCCAGCGCGACCCTGTGTATATTACACAGTAACGCACCCTCCCCAGTGCGACCCTGTGTATATTACACAGTAACACACCCTCCCCCAGTGCGACCCTGTGTATATTATACAGTAACACACCCTCCCCCAGCACGACCCTGTGTATATTACACAGTAACACACCCTCCCCCAGCGCGACCCTGTGTATATTACACAGTAACGCACCCTCCCCCAGCGCGACCCTGTGTATATTATACAGTAACACTCCCTCCCCCAGCACGACACTGTGTATATTACACAGTAACGCACCCTCCCCCAGTGCGACCCTGTGTATATTATACAGTAACACACCCTCCCCCAGCACGACCCTGTGTATATTACACAGTAACACACCCTCTCCCAGCACGACACTGTGTATATTACACAGTAACACACCCTCCCCCAGCGCGACCCTGTGTATATTACACAGTAACACACCCTCCCCCAGCACGACACTGTGTATATTATACAGTAACGCACCCTCCCCCAGTGCGACCCTGTGTATATTACACAGTAACACACCCTCCCCCAGCACGACCCCGTGTATATTACACAGTAACGCACCCTCCCCCAGCGCGACCCTGTGTATATTATACAGTAACACACCCTCCCCCAGCACGACACTGTGTATATTACACAGTAACACACCCTCCCCCAGTGCGACCCTGTGTATATTACACAGTAACACACCCTCCCCCAGCGCGACCCTGTGTATATTACACAGTAACACACCCTCCCCCAGCGCGACCCTGTGTATATTACACAGTAACACACCCTCCCCCAGCACGACACTGTGTATATTACACAGTAACACACCCTCCCCCAGCACGACCCTGTGTATATTACACAGTAACACACCCTCCCCCAGCACGACCCCGTGTATATTACACAGTAACACACCCTCCCCCAGCGCGACCCTGTGTATATTACACAGTAACGCACCCTCCCCCAGCGCGACCCTGTGTATATTACACAGTAACGCACCCTCCCCCAGCGCGACCCTGTGTATATTATACAGTAACACACCCTCCCCCCGCGTGACACTGTGTATATTACACATTAACACACCCTCCACGAGCACAACCCTCTGAATATTACACAGGAACGCGCCTTCCCCCAGCACGACCCTGTGTACATTAGACAGAAGGCGCCCTCCCCCAGTGCAACTCTGTGTATATTATACGGTACCGCACACTCTCCAGCGCGACCCTGTGTATATTGTACAGTAACACTGCCTCCCCCAGCGCGACCCTGTGTATATTGTACAGTAACACTGCCTCCCCCAGCGCGACCCTGTGTATATTGTACAGTAACACTGCCTCCCCCAGGCTGATGCTGTGTATATTACAAAGTAACGCATGCTCCCCCCGCACGACCCTGTGTATATCATTCAGTAACACACCCTCCCATGCCAGACCCTGGGTATATTATAGTGTTGGTGTGGAGGTGCCGGCGTTGGACTGGGGTGAACACAGTAAGAAGTTTAACAACACCAGGTTAAAGTCCGACAGGTTTATTTGGTAGCAAATACCATTTATAAGATCATAAGACATAGGAGCGGAAGTAAGGCCATTCGGCCCATCGGGTCCACTCCACCATTCAATCATGGTTGATTTCAACTCCATTTACCCGCTCTCTCCCCATAGCCCTTAATTCCTCGAGAAATCAAGAATTTATCAATTTCTGTCTTGAAGACGCTCAACGTCTCGGCCTCCACAGCCCTCTGTGGCAATGAATTCCACAGACCCACCACTCTCTGGCTGAAGAAATTTCTCCTCATCTCTGTTCTAAAGTGACTCCCTTTTATTCTAAGGCTGTGCCCCCGCGTCCTAGTCTCCCCTGTTAATGGAAACAACTTCCCTACGTCCATCCTATCTAAGCCGTTCATTATCTTGTAAGTTTCTATCAGATCTCCCCTCAACCTCCTAAACTCCAATGAATATAATCCCACGATCCTCAGACGTTCATCGTATGTCAGGCCTACCATTCCTGGGATCATCCGTGTGAATCTCCGCTGGACCCGCTCCAGTGCCAGTATGTCCTTCCTGAGGTGTGGGGCCCAAAATTGCTCACAGTACTCCAAATGGGGCCTAACCAGTGCTTTATAAAGCCTCAGAAGTACATCCCTGCTTTTGTATTCCAAGCCTCTTGAGATAAATGACAACATTACATTTGCTTTCTTAATTACGGACTCAACCTGCAAGTTTACCTTTAGAGAATCCTGGACTAGGACTCCCAAGTCCCTTTGCACTTTAGCATTATGAATTTTGTCACCGTTTAGAAAATAGTCCATGCCTCTATTCTTTTTTCCAAAGTGTACGACCTCGCACTTGCCCACGTTGAATTTCATCAGCCACTTCTTGGACCACTCTCCTAAACTGTCTAAATCTTTCTGCAGCCTCCCCACCTCCTCAATACTACCTGCCCCTCCACCTATCTTTGTATCATCGGCAAACTTGGCCAGAATGCTCCCAGTCCCGTCATCTAGATCGTTAATATATAAAGAGAACAGCTGTGGCCCCAACACTGAACCCTGCGGGACACCACTTGTCACCGCTTGCCATTCTGAGAAAGAACCTTTTATCCCAACTCTCTGCCTTCTGTCTGACAGCCAATCGTCAATCCATGTTAGTACCTTGCCTCGAATACCATGGACCATTTGCTACCAAATAAACCTGTTGGACTTTAAACTGGTGTTGTTAAAACTCTTACTGTGTTATACAGTAACACAGCCTCCCCCAGAAAGACCCTGTGTATATTATACAGTAACAGAGCCCCACCTAGCGTGTCCCTGTGTATATTATAAAGTAACGCACCCTCCCCAGTGCGACCCTGTGTATATTATAAAGTAACGCACCCTCCCCAGTGCGACCCTGTGTACATTATACAGTAACGCACCCTCCCCAGTGCGACCCTGTGTACATTATACAGTAACGCACCCTCCCCAGTGCGACCCTGTGTACATTATACAGTAACGCACATGACCCCAGCGTGACTCTATGTCTATTACACAGTAACGCACCCTCCTCCAGCCAGACCCTGTGTATATTACACAGTAATGCAAGCTCATCCAGCACGCCCCTCTTTACATTGTACAATAACACATGCTCCCGCAGCGCGGCCCCCTGTACATATTACATAGTAATGCACCCTCCCCAGAGCGACCCTGTGTATATTATACACTAATGCATCCTTCCCCTGCGCAACCCTGTGTATATTACAGAACAATGCATCCTTCCCGAGCACAACCCTGTGTTTATTACAGAACAATGCATCCTTCCCGAGCACAACCCTGTGTTTATTACAGAACAATGCATCCTTCCCGAGCACAACCCTGTGTTTATTACACCGTAACACAACCTCCCCCAACGTGACCCTCTATACATTGTACAGTAACGCACCCTCCCCCAGCCCAACCCTGTGTACCTTGTACAGTAACGCACCCTCCCCCAGCCCAACCCTGTGTACCTTGTACAGTAATGTACCCTCCCACAGCACGACCCTGTGTATGTTACACAGTCACACACCCTCATGTTCAACATGTCATCGATGAAGACGAACATCTCGCCAAGGCCATCCCCACACCCCCACTTCTTGCCTTCAAACAACCGCACAACCTCAAACAGACCATTGTCCGCAGCAAACTACCCAGCCTTCAGGAGAACAGTGACCACGACACCACACAACCCTGCCACAGCAACCTCTGCAAGACGTGCCGGATCATCGACACGGATGCCATCATCTCACGTGAGAACACCATCCACCAGGTACACGGTACCTACTCTTGCAACTCGGCCAACGTTGTCTACCTGATACGCTGCAGGAAAGGATGTCCCGAGGCATGGTACATTGGGGAAACCATGCAGACGCTGCGACAACGGATGAATGAACACCGCTCGACAATCACCAGGCATGGCTGTTCTCTTCCTGTTGGGGAACACTTCAGCGGTCACGGGCATTCAGCCTCTGGTCTTCGGGTAAGCGTTCTCCAAGGCGGCCTTCACGACACACGACAGCGCAGAGTCGCTGAGCAGAAACTGATAGCCAAGTTCCGCACACACGAGGACGGCCTCAACCGGGATATTGGGTTCATGTCACACTATTTGTAACCCCCACAGTTGCGTGGACCTGCAGAGTTTCACTGGCTGTCTTGTCTGGAGACAATACACATCTTTTTAGCCTGTCTTGATGCTCTCTCCACTCACATTGTTTGTACCTTTAAGACCTGATTAGTTGTAAGTATTCGCATTCCAACCATTATTCTGTAAATTGAGTCTGTGTCTTTATATGCCCTGTTTGTGAACAGAATTCCCACTCACCTGATGAAGGAGCAGCGCTCCGAAAGCTTGTGTGGCTTTTGCTACCAAATAAACCTGTTGGACTTTAACCTGGTGTTGTTAAACTTCTTACTGTGTTTACCCCAGTCCAACGCCGGCATCTCCACATCATATATTATATGCACCCTACCCCAGTGTGGCCCTGTGTATATTACACAGTAACGCACCCTCCCTCAGCGTGACCCTGTGTATATTACACAGTAACGCACCCTCCCTCAGCGTGACCCTGTGTATATTACACAGTAACACACCCTCCCTCAGCGTGACCCTGTGTATATTACACAGTAACACACCCTCTCCCAGCGTGACCCTGTGTATATTACACAGTAACACACCCTCCCCCAGCACGACCCTGTGTATATTATATAGGAACACAGTCTCCCCCAATGCGACCCTGTGTATATTATACAGTAACGCACCCAGGCCGACCCTGTTTATACTACCCAGTAACGCATCCTCCCCTAGCGTGACCCTCTGTATATTATACGATAACGCACCCTCCCCCAGCGAGATCCTGTGTACATTAAACAGTAACGCACCCTCCCCCATCCCGAGGTAGGTCCATTCAAAAGTCTGACGGCAGCAGGGAAGAAGCTGTTCTTGAGTCGGTCGGTGCGTGACCTCAGACTTTTGTATCTTCTTCCCAACGGAAGAAGGTGGAAGAGAGAATGTCCGGGGTGCGTGGGAGTCCTTGATTATGCTGGCTGCTTTTCCGAGACAGCGGGAAGACGGAGTCAATGGATGGGAGGCTGGTTTGCGTGATGGATTGGGCTACATTCACGATCCTTTGTAGTTCCTTGCGGTCTTGGGCAGAGCAGGAGCCCAGACCGAGCTGTGATACAACCAGAAAGAATGCTTTCTATGGTGCATCGGTAAAAGTTGGTGAGAGTCGGAGCTGACATGCCAAATTTCCTTAGTCTTCTGAGAATCATAGAAATCATAGAATCCCTACAGTACAGAAAGAGGCCATTCGGCCCATCGAGTCTGCACCGACCACAATCCCACCCAGGCCCTATCCCCATATCCCTACATATTTAGCCCGCTAATCCCTCTAACCTACGCATCAGAGGACATTAAGGGGCAATTTACCATGGCCAATCAACCTAACCCACACTTCTTTGGACTGTGGGAGGAAACCCACGCAGACACGAGGAGAATGTGCAAACTCCACACAGACAGTGACCCGAGCCGGGAATCGAACCCGGGACTCTGGAGCTGTGAAGCAGCAGTGCTAACCCACTGTGCTACCGTGCCGCCTCTCTTTTGAGAAATCATAGAAATCATAGAAACCCCACAGCACAGAAAGAGGCCATTCGGCCCATCGAGTCTGCACCGACCACAATCCCACCCAGGCCCTACCCCCACATATTTTACCCGCTAATCCCTCTAACCTACGCATCTCAGGACTCTAAGGGGCAATTTTAGCCTGGCCAATCAACCTAACCCGCACATCTTTGTGTATTATACAGTAACGCACCCCCCCCTTGCGACCCTGTGTATATTATACAGTAACGCACTCCCCCCTTGCGACCCTGTGTATATTATACAGTAACGCACACCCCCCTTGCGACCCTGTGTATATTATACAGTAACGCACCCCCCCCTTGCGACCCTGTGTATATTACACAGTAACGCACTCCCCCCTTGCGACACTGTGTATATTATACAGTAACGCACTCCCCCCTTGCGACCCTGTGTATATTATACAGTAACGCACTCCCCCCTTGCGACCCTGTGTATATTATACAGTAACGCACTCCCCCCTTGCGACCCTGTGTATATTATACAGTAACGCACCCCCCCCTTGCGACCCTGTGTATATTATACAGTAACGCACCCCCCCCTTGCGACCGTGTATATTATACAGTAACGCACTCCCCCCTTGCGACCCTGTGTATATTATACAGTAACGCACTCCCCCCTTGCGACCCTGTGTATACTATACAGTAACGCACCCCCCCCCTGAGACCCTGTGTATATTATACAGTAACGCACCCCCCCCCTTGCGGCCCTGTGTATATTATACGGTAACGCACTCCCCCCTTGTGACCCTGTGTATATTATACAGTAACGCACTCCCCCCTTGCGACCCTGTGTATATTATACAGTAACGCACCCCCCCTTGCGACCCTGTGTATATTATACAGTAACGCACTCCCCCCTGGCGACCCTGTGTATATTATACAGTAACGCACTCCCCCCTTGTGACCCTGTGTATATTATACAGTAACGCACCCCCCCCCTTGCGACCCTGTGTATATTATACAGTAACGCACCCCCCCCTTGCGACCGTGTATATTATACAGTAACGCACTCCCCCTTTGCGACCCTGTGTATATTATACAGTAACGCACTCCCCCCTTGCGACCCTGTGTATACTATACAGTAACGCACCCCCCCCCTTGCGACCCTGTGTATATTATACAGTAACGCACCCCCCCCTTGCGACCCTGTGTACATTATACGGTAACCCACTCCCCCCTTGCGACCCTGTGTATATTATACAGTAACGCACCCCCCCCTTGCGACCCTGTGTATATTATACGGCAACGCACTCCCCCCTTGCGACCCTGTGTATATTATACAGTAACGCACTCCCCCCTTGCGACCCTGTGTATATTATACAGTAACGCACCCCCCCCTTGCGACCCTGTGTATATTATACAGTAACGCACCCCCCCCTTGCGACCCTGTGTATATTATACGGTAACGCACTCCCCCCTTGCGACCCTGTGTATACTATACAGTAACGCACCCCCCCCCCTTGCGACCCTGTGTATATTATACAGTAACGAACCCCCCCCTTGCGACCCTGTGTATATTATACGGTAACGCACTCCCCCCTTGCGACCCTGTGTATATTATACAGTAACGCACTACCCCCTTGCGACCCTGTGTATATTATACAGTAACGCACCCCCCCTTGCGACCCTGTGTATATTATACAGTAACGCACTCCCCCCTTGCGACCCTGTGTATATTATACAGTAACGCACGCCCCCCTTGCGACCCTGTGTATATTATACAGTAACGCACTCCCCCCTGGCGACCCTGTGTATATTATACAGTAACGCACTCCCCCCTTGCAACCCTGTGTATATTATACAGTAACGCACCCCCCCTTGCGACCCTGTGTATATTATACAGTAACGCACTCCCCCCTTGCGACACTGTGTATATTATACAGTAACGCACTCCCCCCTTGCGACCCTGTGTATATTATACAGTAACGCACTCCCCCCTTGCGACCCTGTGTATATTATACAGTAACGCACACCCCCCTTGCGACCCTGTGTATATTATACAGTAACGCACCCCCCCCCTTGCGACCCTGTGTATATTATACAGTAACGCAAACCCCCTGCGCCCCTGTGTATATTATACAGTAACGCACTCCTCCCTTGCGACCCTGTGTATATTATACGGTAACGCACTCCCCCCTTGCGACCCTGTGTATATTATACAGTAACGCACCCCCCCCCTTGCGACCTTGTGTATATTATACAGTAACGAACCCCCCCCTTGCGACCCTGTGTATATTATACGGTAACGCACTCCCCCCTTGCGACCCTGTGTATATTATACAGTAACGCACTCCCCCCTTGCGACCCTGTGTATATTATACAGTAACGCACCCCCCCTTGCGACCCTGTGTATATTATACAGTAACGCACTCCCCCCTTGCGACCCTGTGTATATTATACAGTAACGCACGCCCCCCTTGCGACCCTGTGTATATTATACAGTAACGCACTCCCCCCTGGCGACCCTGTGTATATTATACAGTAACGCACTCCCCCCTTGCGACCCTGTGTATATTATACAGTAACGCACCCCCCCTTGCGACCCTGTGTATATTATACAGTAACGCACTCCCCCCTTGCGACACTGTGTATATTATACAGTAACGCACTCCCCCCTTGCGACCCTGTGTATATTATACAGTAACGCACTCCCCCCTTGCGACCCTGTGTATATTATACAGTAACGCACTCCCCCCTTGCGACCCTGTGTATATTATACAGTAACGCACCCCCCCCTTGCGACCCTGTGTATATTATACAGTAACGCAAACCCCCTGCGCCCCTGTGTATATTATACAGTAACGCACTCCTCCCTTGCGACCCTGTGTATATTATACAGTAACGCACCCCCCCTTGCGACCCTGTGTATATTATACAGTAACGCACTCCCCCCTTGCGACACTGTGTATATTATACAGTAACGCACACCCCCCTTGCGACCCTGTGTATATTATACAGTAACGCACTCCCCCCTTGCGACCCTGTGTATATTATACAGTAACGCACTCCCCCCTTGCGACCCTGTGTATACTATACAGTAACGCACCCCCCCCTTGCGACCCTGTGTATATTATACAGTAACGCACCCCCCCCTTGCGACCCTGTGTATATTATACGGTAACGCACTCCCCCCTTGCGACCCTGTGTATATTATACAGTAACGCACTCCCCCCTTGCGACCCTGTGTATATTATACAGTAACGCACCCCCCCCCTTGCGACCCTGTGTATATTATGCAGTAACGCACTTCCCCCTTGCGACCCTGTGTATATTATACAGTAACGCACTCCCCCCTGGCGACCCTGTGTATATTATACAGTAACGCACTCCCCCCTTGCGACCCTGTGTATATTATACAGTAACGCACTCCCCCCTTGCGACCCTGTGTATATTATACAGTAACGCACGCCCCCCTTGCGACCCTGTGTATATTATACAGTAACGCACTCCCCCCTTGCGACCCTGTGTATATTATACAGTAACGCACCCCCCCTTGCGACCCTGTGTATATTATACAGTAACGCACTCCCCCCTGGCGACCCTGTGTATATTATACAGTAACGCACTCCCCCCTTGCGACCCTGTGTATATTATACAGTAACGCACCCCCCCCTTGCGACCCTGTGTATATTATGCAGTAACGCACTTCCCCCTTGCGACCCTGTCTATATTATACAGTAACGCACTCCCCCCTGGCGACCCTGTGTATATTATACAGTAACGCACTCCCCCCTTGCGACCCTGTGTATATTATACAGTAACGCACTCCCCCCTTGCGACCCTGTGTATATTATACAGTAACGCACGCCCCCCTTGCGACCCTGTGTATATTATACAGTAACGCACTCCCCCCTTGCGACCCTGTGTATATTATACAGTAACGCACCCCCCCTTGCGACCCTGTGTATATTATACAGTAACGCACCCCCCCCCTTGCGACCCTGTGTATATTATACAGTAACGCACCCCCCCTTGCGACCCTGTGTATATTATACAGTAACGCACCCCCCCCTTGCGACCCTGTGTATATTATACAGTAACGCACTCCCCCCTGGCGACCCTGTGTATATTATACAGTAACGCACTCCCCCCTTGCGACTCTGTGTATATTATACAGTAACGCACTCCCCCCTTGCGACCCTGTGTATATTATACAGTAACGCACTCCCCCCTGGCGACCCTGTGTATATTATACAGTAACGCACCCCCCCTTGCGACCCTGTGTATATTATACAGTAACGCACCCCCCCCTTGCGACCCTGTGTATATTATACAGTAACGCACTCCCCCCTGGCGACCCTGTGTATATAATACAGTAACGGGTCTTTTGGTGTTCTGTAGGTTTCCATGGAATGCCCATCACTCTACGATCGGATTTGAAGTTGTGGAATAACTCGACGGATGGGACAGGGGGTCAGGCACGATAGACTGTTCATTCAGCAGACGGTATGAAGGAGTCTAACGATTTTCCACTTCACCCTGTCCGGACCCATGCGGCTAAGTATTTTCGTACACAGCAGTCGTTCCCTGGTAATGATGGGAATTGAAGCAAGAACGCGGTGTTGGCTCTGATTATTAGCTCTTTTGATGGATGGTAATAATTGACACTCGAGCGTTTGAAGTCCAGGCAGGAATCTCAGGGTGGGAGCTAATTAGTCGTGGGTTTCCTGTTGGGGCCTGGTTGTCATGGAAACCGGACTCTCAAGGCATCAGACTCGCAAAAGGCCTCGGCGAAGAAATGTCAAGCGGACCTCATTCGAGCTGGGTGGCTCCACTGAGCAGACAGTGATCGACAGTTAACCCGTTCCACGACGTGTGGAAGGCCAGATGCATCGAGACAATGTGTGTGGGACCCGTACCCCAGTGAGAGTCAGTGTGTGTGGAACCCGTACCCCAGTGAGAGTCAGTGTGTGTGGAACCCGTACCCCAGTGAGAGTCAGTGTGTGTGGGACCCGTACCCCAGTGAGAGTCAGTGTGTGTGGAACCCGTACCCCAGTGAGAGTCAGTGTGTGTGGGACCCGTACCCCAGTGAGAGTCAGTGTGTGTGGGACCCGTACCATAGTGAGAGTCAGTGTGTGTGGGACCCGTACCCCAGTGAGAGTCAGTGTGTGTGGGACCCGTACCCCAGTGAGAGTCAGTGTGTGTGGGACCCGTACCCCAGTGAGAGTCAGTGTGTGTGGGACCCGTACCCCAGTGAGAGTCAGTGTGTGTGGGACCCGTACCCCAGTGAGAGTCAGTGTGTGTGGAACCCGTACCCCAGTGAGAGTCAGTGTGTGTGGGACCCGTACCCCAGTGAGAGTCAGTGTGTGTGGGACCCGTACCATAGTGAGAGTCAGTGTGTGTGGGACCCGTACCCCAGTGAGAGTCAGTGTGTGTGGGACCCGTACCCCAGTGAGAGTCAGTGTGTGTGGGACCCGTACCCCAGTGAGAGTCAGTGTGTGTGGGACCCGTACCCCAGTGAGAGTCAGTGTGTGTGGGACCCGTACCCCAGTGAGAGTCAGTGTGTGTGGGACCCGTACCCCAGTGAGAGTCAGTGTGTGTGGAACCCGTACCCCAGTGAGAGTCAGTGTGTGTGGAACCCGTACCCCAGTGAGAGTCAGTGTGTGTGGAACCCGTACCCCAGTGAGAGTCAGTGTGTGTGGAACCCGTACCCCAGTGAGAGTCAGTGTGTGTGGAACCCGTACCCCAGTGGGAATCAGTGTGTGTGGAACCCGTACCCCAGTGAGAGTCAGTGTGTGTGGAACCCGTACCCCAGTGAGAGTCAGTGTGTGCGGACCCCGTACCCCAGTGGGAATCAGTGTGTGTGGAACCCGTACCCCAGTGAGAGTCAGTGTGTGTGGGACCTGTACCCCAGTGAGAGTCAGTGTGTGTGGAACCCGTACCCCAGTGAGAGTCAGTGTGTGCGGAACCCGTACCCCAGTGAGAGTCAGTGTGTGCGGAACCCGTACCCCAGTGGGAATCAGTGTGTGTGGGACCCGTACCCCAGTGAGAGTCAGTGTGTGCGGAACCCGTACCCCAGTGAGAGTCAGTGTGTGCGGAACTCGGACCCCAGTGAGAGTCAGTGTGTGTGGGACCCGTACCCCAGTGAGAGTCAGTGTGTGTGGGACCCGTTGCCCAGTGAGAGTCAGTGTGTGTGGGACCCGTTGCCCAGTGAGAGTCAGTGTGTGTGGGACCCGTACCGCAGTGAGAGTCAGTGTGTGTGGAACCCGTACCCCAGTGAGAGTCAGTGTGTGTGGAACCCGGACCCCAGTGAGAGTCAGTGTGTGTGAGACCCGTACCCCAGTGAGAATCAGTGTGAGTGGAACCCGTACCCCAGTGAGAGTCAGTGTGTGTGGAACCTGTACCCCAGTGAGAGTCAGTGTGTGTGGAACCTGTACCCCAGTGAGAGTCAGTGTGTGTGGAACCTGTACCCCAGTGAGAGTCAGTGTGTGTGGAACCTGTACCCCAGTGAGAGTCAGTGTGTGTGGAACCCGTACCCCAGTGAGAGTCAGTGTGTGTGGGATCCGTACCCCAGTGAGAGTCAGTGTGTGTGGGATCCGTAACCGAGTGAGAGACAGTGTGTGTGGGACCCGTACCCCAGTGAGAGTCAGTGTGTGTGGGACCCGTACCCCAGTGAGAGTCAATGTGTGTGGAATCCGTACCCCAGTGAGAGACAGTGTGTGTGGGACCCGTACCCCAGTGAGAGTCAGTGTGTGTGGAACCCGTACCCCAGTGAGAGTCAGTGTGTGTGGAACCCGTACCCGAGTGAGAGTCAGTGTGTGTGGGACCCGTTCCCCAGTGAGAGTCAGTGTGTGTGGGATCCGTACCCCAGTGAGAGTCAGTGTGTGTGGAACCCGTACCCCAGTGAGAGTCAGAGTGTGTGGGACCCGTACCCCAGTGAGCGTCAGTGTGTGGGGGACCCGTATCCCAGTGAGGATCAGTGTGTGTGGAACCCATACCCCAGTGAGAGTCAGTGTGTGTGGAACCCGTACCCCAGTGAGAGTCAGTGTGTGGGGGACCCGTACCCAAGTGAGAGTCAGAGTGTGTGGGACCCGTACCCCAGTGAGAGTCAGTGTGTGTGGAACCCGAACCCCAGTGAGAGTCAGTGTGTGTGGGACCCGTACCCCAGTGAGAGTCAGCGTGTGTGGAACCCGTACCCCAGTGAGAGTCAGTGTGTGTGGGACCCGTACCCCAGTGAGAGTCAGTGTGTGTGGAACCCGTACCCCAGTGAGAGTCAGTGTGTGTGGGACCCGTACCCCAGTGAGAGTCAATGTGTGTGGGACCCATACCCCAGTGAGAGTCAGTGTGTGTGGAACCCGTACCCCAGTGAGAGTCAGTGTGTGTGGAACCCGTATCCCAGTGACAGTCAGTGTGTGTGGAACCCGTACCCCTGTGAGAGTCAGTGTGTGTGGAACCCGTACCCCAGTGAGAGTCAGTGTGTGTGGAACCCGTACCCCACTGACAGTCAGTGTTTGTGGAACCCGTACCCCAGTGAGAGTCAGTGTGTGTGGGACCCGTACCCCAGTGAGAGTCAGTGTGTGTGGGACCCGTACCCCAGTGAGAGTCAGTGTGTGTGGAACCCGTACCCCAGTGAGAGTCAGTGTGTGTGGGACCCGTACCCCTGTGAGAGTCAGTGTGTGTGGGACCCGTACCCCAGTGAGAGTCAGTGTGTGTGGGACCCGTACCCCAGTGTGAGGCAGTGTGTGTGGGACCCGTACCCCTGTGAGAGTCAGTGTGTGTGGGACCCGTACCCCTGTGAGAGTCAGTGTGTGTGGGACCCGTACCCCAGTGAGAGTCAGTGTGTGTGGAACCCGTACCCCAGTGAGAGTCAGTGTGTGTGGAACCCGTACCCCAGTGAGAGTCAGTGTGTGTGGAACCCGTACCCCAGTGAGAGTCAGTGTGTGTGGAACCCGTACCCCAGTGAGAGTCAGTGTGTGTGGAACCCGTACCCCAGTGAGAGTCAGTGTGTGTGGAACCCGTACCCCAGTGAGAGTCAGTGTGTGTGGAACCCGTACCCCAGTGAGAGTCAGTGTGTGTGGGACCCGTACCCCAGTGAGAGTCAGTGTGTGTGGAACCCGTACCCCAGTGAGAGTCAGTGTGTGTGGAACCCGTACCCCAGTGACAGTCAGTGTGTGTGGAACCCGTACCCCAGTGAGAGTCAGTGTGTCTGGGACCCATACCGCAGTGAGAGTCAGTGTGTGTTGGACCCGTACCCCAGTGAGAGTCAGTGTGTGTGGGACCCGTACCCCAGTGAGAGTCAGTGTGTGTGGAACCTGTACCCCAGTGAGAGTCAGTGTGTGTGGGACCCGTACCCCAGTGAGAGTCAGCGTGTGTGGAACCCGTACCCCAGTGAGAGTCAGTGTGTGTGGTACCCGTACCCCAGTGAGAGTCAGAGTGTATGGGACCCGTACCCCAGTGAGAGTCAGTGTGTGGGGGACCCGTACCCCAGTGAGAGTCAGTGTGTGTGGGACCCGTACCCCAGTGAGAGTCAGTGTGTGTGGAACCCGTACCCCAGTGAGAGTCAGTGTGTGTGGGACCCGTACCCCAGTGAGAGTCAGTGTGTGTGGAACCCGTACCCCAGTGAGAGTCAGTGTGTGTGGAACCCGTACCCCAGTGAGAGTCAGTGTGTGTGGGACCCGTTCCCCAGTGAGAGTCAGTGTGTGTGGAACCCGTACCCCACTGAGAGTCAGTGTGTGTGGGACCCGCACCCCAGTGAGAGTCAGTGTGTGTGGGACCCGTACCCCAGTGAGAGTCAGTGTGTGTGGGACCCCGTACCCCAGGGAGAGTCAGTGTGTGTGGGACCCGTACCCCAGTGAGAGTCAGTGTGTGTGGGACCCGCACCCCAGTGAGAGTCAGTGTGTGTGGGAACTGTACCCCAGTGAGAGTCAGTGTGTGTGGGAACCGTACCCCAGTGAGAGTCAGTGTGTGTGGAACCCGTACCCCAGTGAGAGTCAGTGTGTGTGGGACCCGTACCCCAGTGAGAGTCAGTGTGTGTGGAACCCGCACCCCAGTGAGAGCCACTGTGTGGGACCCGTACCCCAGTGAGAGTCAGTGTGTGTGGAACCCGTACCCCAGTGAGATTCAGTGTGTGCGGACCCCGTACCCCAGTGGGAATCAGTGTGTGTGGAACCCGTACCCCAGTGAGAGTCAGTGTGTGTGGGACCTGTACCCCAGTGAGAGTCAGTGTGTGTGGAACCCGTACCCCAGTGAGAGTCAGTGTGTGCGGAACCCGTACCCCAGTGGGAATCAGTGTGTGTGGGACCCGTACCCCAGTGAGAGTCAGTGTGTGCGGAACCCGTACCCCAGTGAGAGTCAGTGTGTGCGGAACCCGGACCCCAGTGAGAGTCAGTGTGTGTGGGACCCGTTGCCCAGTGAGAGTCAGTGTGTGTGGGACCCGTACCCCAGTGAGAGTCAGTGTGTGTGGGACCCGTTGCCCAGTGAGAGTCAGTGTGTGTGGGACCCGTTGCCCAGTGAGAGTCAGTGTGTGTGGGACCCGTACCGCAGTGAGAGTCAGTGTGTGTGGAACCCGTACCCCAGTGAGAGTCAGTGTGTGTGGAACCCGGACCCCAGTGAGAGTCAGTGTGTGTGAGACCCGTACCCCAGTGAGAATCAGTGTGAGTGGAACCCGTACCCCAGTGAGAGTCAGTGTGTGTGGAACCCGTACCCCAGTGAGAGTCAGTGTGTGTGGAACCCGTACCCCAGTGAGAGTCAGTGTGTGTGGAACCCGGACCCCAGTGAGAGTCAGTGTGTGTGAGACCCGTACCCCAGTGAGAGTCAGTGTGTGGAACCTGGACCCCAGTGAGAGTCAGTGTGTGTGGAACCCGTACCCCAGTGAGAGTCAGTGTGTGGAACCTGTACCCCAGTGAGAGTCAGTGTGTGTGGGACCCGTACCCCAGTGAGAGTCAGTGTGTGTGGGACCCGTACCCCAGTGAGAGTCAGTGTGTGTGGAACCCGTACCCCAGTGAGAGTCAGTGTGTGTGGAACCCGTACCCCAGTGAGAGTCAGTGTGTGTGGGACCCGTACCCCAGTGAGAGTCAGTGTGTGTGGGACCCGTACCCCAGTGAGAGTCAGTGTGTGTGGAACCCGTACCCCAGTGAGAGTCAGTGTGTGTGGAACCCGTACCCCAGTGAGAGTCAGTGTGTGTGGAACCCGTACCCCAGTGAGAGTCAGTGTGTGTGGGACCCGTACCCCAGTGAGAGTCAGTGTGTGTGGGACCCGTACCCCAGTGAGAGTCAGTGTGTGTGGGACCCGTACCCCAGTGAGAGTCAGTGTGTGTGGGACCCGTACCCCAGTGAGAGTCAGTGTGTGTGGGACCCGTACCCCAGTGAGAGTCAGTGTGTGTGGGACCCGTACCCCAGTGAGAGTCAGTGTGTGTGGGACCCGTACCCCAGTGAGAGTCAGTGTGTGTGGGACCCGTACCCCAGTGAGAGTCAGTGTGTGTGGAACCCGTACCCCAGTGAGAGTCAGTGTGTGTGGGACCCGTACCCCAGTGAGAGTCAGTGTGTGTGGGACCCGTACCCCTGTGAGAGTCAGTGTGTGTGGGACCCGTACCCCTGTGAGAGTCAGTGTGTGTGGGATCCGTACCCCAGTGAGAGTCAGTGTGTGTGGGACCCGTACCCCAGTGAGAGTCAGTGTGTGTGGGACCCGTACCCCTGTGAGAGTCAGTGTGTGTGGGACCCGTACCCCAGTGAGAGTCAGTGTGTGTGGGACCCGTACCCCAGTGAGAGTCAGTGTGTGTGGAACCCGTACCCCAGTGAGAGTCAGTGTGTGTGGGACCCGTACCCCAGTGAGAGTCAGTGTGTGTGGAACCCGTACCCCAGTGAGAGTCAGTGTGTGTGGGACCCGTACCCCAGTGAGAGTCAGTGTGTGTGGGACCCGTACCCCAGTGAGAGTCAGTGTGTGTGGGACCCGTACCCCAGTGAGAGTCAGTGTGTGTGGGTCCCGTACCCCAGTGAGAGTCAGTGTGTGTGGGACCCGTACCCCAGTGAGAGTCAGTGTGTGTGGGACCCGTACCCCAGTGAGAGTCAGTGTGTGTGGGACCCGTACCCCAGTGAGAGTCAGTGTGTGTGGGACCCGTACCCCTGTGAGAGTCAGTGTGTGTGGGACCCGTACCCCTGTGAGAGTCAGTGTGTGTGGAACCCGTACCCCAGTGAGAGTCAGTGTGTGTGGAACCCGTACCCCAGTGAGAGTCAGTGTGTGTGGAACCCGTACCCCAGTGAGAGTCAGTGTGTGTGGAACCCGTACCCCAGTGAGAGTCAGTGTGTGTGGGACCCGTACCCCAGTGAGAGTCAGTGTGTGTGGAACCCGTACCCCAGTGAGAGTCAGTGTGTGTGGAACCCGTACCCCAGTGAGAGTCAGTGTGTGTGGAACCCGTACCCCAGTGAGAGTCAGTGTGTGTGGAACCGTACCCCAGTGAGAGTCAGTGTGTGTGGAACCCGTACCCCAGTGACAGTCAGTGTGTGTGGAACCCGTACCCCAGTGACAGTCAGTGTGTGTGGAACCCGTACCCCAGTGAGAGTCAGCGTGTGTGGAACCCGTATCCCAGTGAGAGTCAGTGTGTGTGGAACCCGTACCCCAGTGAGAGTCAGCGTGTGTGGAACCTGTACCCCAGTGAGAGTCAGTGTGTGTGGAACCCGTACCCCAGTGAGAGTCAGCGTGTGTGGAACCCGTATCCCAGTGAGAGTCAGCGTGTGTGGAACCCGTATCCCAGTGAGAGTCAGTGTGTGTGGAGCCCGTACCCCAGTGAGAGTCAGTGTGTGTGGGACCCGTACCCCAGTGAGAGTCAGTGTGTGGAACCCGTACCCCAGTGAGAGTCAGTTTGTGTGGGACCCGTACCCCAGTGAGAGTCAGCGTGTGTGGAACCCGTACCCCAGTGAGAGTCAGTGTGTGTGGGACCCGTACCCCAGTGAGAGTCAGTGTGTGTGGAACCCGTACCCCAGTGAGAGTCAGTGTGTGTGGGACCCGTACCCCAGTGAGAGTCAGTGTGTGTGGAACCCGTACCCCAGTGAGAGTCAGTGTGTGTGGAACCCGTACCCCAGTGAGAGTCAGTGTGTGTGGAACCCGTACCCCAGTGAGAGTCAGTGTGTGTGGAACCCGTACCCCAGTGAGAGTCAGTGTGTGTGGAACCCGTACCCCAGTGAGAGTCAGCGTGTGTGGAAACCGTACCCCAGTGAGAGTCAGTGTGTGTGGAACCCGTACCCCAGTGAGAGTCAGTGTGTGTGGAACCCGTACCCCAGTGAGAGTCAGTGTGTGTGGAACCCGTACCCCAGTGAGAGTCAGTGTGTGTGGAACCCGTTCCCCAGTGAGAGTCAGTGTGTGTGGAACCCGTACCCCAGTGAGAGTCAGTGTGTGTGGAACCCGTACCCCAGTGAGAGTCAGTGTGTGTGGAACCCGTACCCCAGTGAGAGTCAGTGTGTGTGGGACCCGTACCCCAGTGAGAGTCAGTGTGTGTGGGACCCGTACCCCAGTGAGAGTCAGTGTGTGTGGAACCCGTACCCCAGTGAGAGTCAGTGTGTGTGGGACCCGTACCCCTGTGAGAGTCAGTGTGTGTGGGACCCGTTCCCCAGTGAGAGTCAGTGTGTGTGGGACCCGTACCCCAGTGAGAGACAGTGTGTGTGGGACCCGTACCCCTGTGAGAGTCAGTGTGTGTGGGACCCGTACCCCAGTGAGAGTCAGTGTGTGTGGGACCCGTACCCCAGTGAGGGTCAGTGTGTGTGGGACCCGTACCCCAGTGAGAGTCAGTGTGTGTGGGACCCGTACCCCAGTGAGAGTCAGTGTGTGTGGGACCCGTACCCCAGTGAGAGTCAGTGTGTGTGGGACCCGTACCCCAGTGAGAGTCAGTGTGTGTGGAACCCGTACCCCAGTGAGAGTCAGTGTGTGTGGGACCCGTACCCCAGTGAGAGTCAGTGTGTGTGGAACCCATACCCCAGTGAGAGTCAGTGTGTGTGGAACCCGTACCCCAGTGAGAGTCAGTGTGTGTGGGACCCGTACCCCAGTGAGAGTCAGTGTGTGTGGGAACTGTACCCCAGTGAGAGTCAGTGTGTGTGGGACCCGTACCCCAGTGAGAGTCAGTGTGTGTGGGAACTGTACCCCAGTGAGAGTCAGTGTGTGTGGGAACTGTACCCCAGTGAGAGTCAGTGTGTGTGGAACCCGAACCCCAGTGAGAGTCAGTGTGTGTGGAACCCGTACCCCAGTGAGAGTCAGTGTGTGTGGGACCCGTACCCCAGTGAGAGTCAGTGTGTGTGGGACCCGTACCCCAGTGAGAGTCAGTGTGTGTGGGAACTGTACCCCAGTGAGAGTCAGTGTGTGTGGGACCCGTACCCCAGTGAGAGTCAGTGTGTGTGGGAACTGTACCCCAGTGAGAGTCAGTGTGTGTGGGAACTGTACCCCAGTGAGAGTCAGTGTGTGTGGAACCCGTACCCCAGTGAGAGTCAGTGTGTGTGGAACTCGTACCCCAGTGAGAGTCAGTGTGTGTGGGACCCGTACCCCAGTGGGAATCAGTGTGTGTGGAACCCGTACCCCAGTGAGAGTCAGTGTGTGTGGAACCCGTACCCCAGTGAGAGTCAGCGTGTGTGGGACCCGTACCCCAGTGAGAGTCAGTGTGTGTGGGACCCGTACCCCAGTGAGAGTCAGTGTGTGTGGGACCCGTACCCCAGTGAGAGTCAGTGTGTGTGGGAACTGTACCCCAGTGAGAGTCAGTGTGTGTGGGACCCGTACCCCAGTGAGAGTCAGTGTGTGTGGGAACTGTACCCCAGTGAGAGTCAGTGTGTGTGGGAACTGTACCCCAGTGAGAGTCAGTGTGTGTGGAACCCGTACCCCAGTGAGAGTCAGTGTGTGTGGAACCCGTACCCCAGTGAGAGTCAGTGTGTGTGGGACCCGTACCCCAGTGAGAGTCAGTGTGTGTGGGACCCGTACCCCAGTGAGAGTCAGTGTGTGTGGGAACTGTACCCCAGTGAGAGTCAGTGTGTGTGGGACCCGTACCCCAGTGAGAGTCAGTGTGTGTGGGAACTGTACCCCAGTGAGAGTCAGTGTGTGTGGGAACTGTACCCCAGTGAGAGTCAGTGTGTGTGGAACCCGTACCCCAGTGAGAGTCAGTGTGTGTTGAACCCGTACCCCAGTGAGAGTCAGTGTGTGTGGGAACTGTACCCCAGTGAGAGTCAGTGTGTGTGGGACCCGTTCCCCAGTGAGAGTCAGTGTGTGTGGGACCCGTACCCCAGTGAGAGTCAGTGTGTGTGGGACCCGTACCCCAGTGAGAGTCAGTGTGTGTGGAACCCGTACCCCAGTGAGAGTCAGTGTGTGTGGGACCCGTACCCCAGTGAGAGTCAGTGTGTGTGGGACCCGTACCCCAGTGAGAGTCAGTGTGTGTGGAACCCGTACCCCAGTGAGAGTCAGTGTGTGTGGGACCCGTACCCCAGTGAGAGTCAGTGTGTGTGGGACCCGTACCCCAGTGAGAGTCAGTGTGTGTGGGACCCGTACCCCAGTGAGAGTCAGTATGTGTGGGACCCGTACCCCAGTGAGAGACAGTGTGTGTGGAACCCATACCCCAGTGAGAGTCAGCGTGTGTGGGACCCGTACCCCAGTGAGAGTCAGTGTGTGTGGGACCCGTACCCCAGTGAGAGTCAGTGTGTGTGGGACCCGTACCCCAGTGAGTGTCAGTGTGTGTGGGAACTGTACCCCAGTGAGAGTCAGTGTGTGTGGGACCCGTACCCCAGTGAGAGTCAGTGTGTGTGGGAACTGTACCCCAGTGAGAGTCAGTGTGTGTGGGACCCGTACCCCAGTGAGAGTCAGTGTGTGTGGGACCCGTACCCCAGTGAGAGTCAGTGTGTGTGGGACCCGTACCCCAGTGAGAGTCAGTGTGTGTGGGAACTGTACCCCAGTGAGAGTCAGTGTGTGTGGGACCCGTACCCCAGTGAGAGTCAGTGTGTGTGGGAACTGTACCCCAGTGAGAGTCAGTGTGTGTGGGAACTGTACCCCAGTGAGAGTCAGTGTGTGTGGGAACTGTACCCCAGTGAGAGTCAGTGTGTGTGGGACCCGTACCCCAGTGAGAGTCAGTGTGTGTGGAACCCGTACCCCAGTGAGAGTCAGTGTGTGTGGGACCCGTACCCCAGTGAGAGTCAGTGTGTGTGGGACCCGTACCCCAGTGAGAGTCAGTGTGTGTGGGACCCGTACCCCAGTGAGAGTCAGTGTGTGTGGGACCCGTACCCCAGTGAGAGTCAGTGTGTGTGGGAACTGTACCCCAGTGAGAGTCAGTGTGTGTGGGACCCGTACCCCAGTGAGAGTCAGTGTGTGTGGGAACTGTACCCCAGTGAGAGTCAGTGTGTGTGGGAACTGTACCCCAGTGAGAGTCAGTGTGTGTGGAACCCGTACCCCAGTGAGAGTCAGTGTGTGTGGAACCCGTACCCCAGTGAGAGTCAGTGTGTGTGGGACCCGTACCCCAGTGGGAATCAGTGTGTGTGGAACCCGTACCCCAGTGAGAGTCAGTGTGTGTGGGAACTGTACCCCAGTGAGAGTCAGTGTGTGTGGGACCCGTACCCCAGTGAGAGTCAGTGTGTGTGGGAACTGTACCCCAGTGAGAGTCAGTGTGTGTGGGACCCGTACCCCAGTGAGAGTCAGTGTGTGTGGGAACTGTACCCCAGTGAGAGTCAGTGTGTGTGGGAACTGTACCCCAGTGAGAGTCAGTGTGTGTGGAACCCGTACCCCAGTGAGAGTCAGTGTGTGTGGAACCCGTACCCCAGTGAGAGTCAGTGTGTGTGGGACCCGTACCCCAGTGGGAATCAGTGTGTGTGGAACCCGTACCCCAGTGAGAGTCAGTGTGTGTGGGAACTGTACCCCAGTGAGAGTCAGTGTGTGTGGGACCCGTACCCCAGTGAGAGTCAGTGTGTGTGGGAACTGTACCCCAGTGAGAGTCAGTGTGTGTGGGAACTGTACCCCAGTGAGAGTCAGTGTGTGTGGGACCCGTTCCCCAGTGAGAGTCAGTGTGTGTGGGACCCGTACCCCAGTGAGAGTCAGTGTGTGTGGGACCCGTACCCCAGTGAGAGTCAGTGTGTGTGGAACCCGTACCCCAGTGAGAGTCAGTGTGTGTGGGACCCGTACCCCAGTGAGAGTCAGTGTGTGTGGGACCCGTACCCCAGTGAGAGTCAGTGTGTGTGGGACCCGTACCCCAGTGAGAGTCAGTGTGTGTGGAACCCGTACCCCAGTGAGAGTCAGTGTGTGTGGGACCCGTACCCCAGTGAGAGTCAGTGTGTGTGGGACCCGTACCCCAGTGAGAGTCAGTGTGTGTGGAACCCGTTCCCCAGTGAGAGTCAGTGTGTGTGGGACCTGTACCCCAGTGAGAGTCAGTGTGTGTGGGACCCGTACCCCAGTAAGAGTCGGTGTGTGTGGGAACTGTACCCCAGTGAGAGTCAGTGTGTGTGGAACCCGTTCCCCAGTGAGAGTCAGTGTGTGTGGGACCCGTACCCCAGTGAGAGTCAGTGTGTGTGGGACCCGTACCCCAGTGAGAGTCAGTGTGTGTGGGACCCGTACCCCAGTGAGAGTCAGTGTGTGTGGAACCTGTACCCCAGTGAGATTCAGTGTGTGTGGGACCCGTACCCCAGTGAGAGTCAGTGTGTGGAACCCGTACCCCAGTGAGAACATAGAACATAGAACATAGAAAGCCACAGCACAAACAGGCCCTTCGGCCCACAAGTTGCGCCGATCACATCCCCACCTCTAGGCCTATCTATAGCCCTCAATCCCATTAAATCCCATGTACTCATCCAGAAGTCTCTTAAAAGACCCCAACGAGTTTGCCTCCACCACCACCGACGTCAGCCGATTCCACTCACCCACCACCCTCTGAGTGAAAAACTTACCCCTGACATCTCCTCTGTACCTACCCCCCAGCACCTTAAACCTGTGTCCTCTCGTAGCAACCATTTCAGCCCTTGGAAATAGCCTCTGAGAGTCCACCCTATCCAGACCTCTCAACATCTTGTAAACCTCTATCAGGTCACCTCTCATCCTTCGTCTCTCCAGGGAGAAGAGACCAAGCTCCCTCAACCTATCCTCATAAGGCATGCCCCCCAATCCAGGCAACATCCTTGTAAATCTCCTCTGCACCCTTTCAATGGCTTCAACATCTTTCCTGTAATGAGGTGACCAGAACTGCGCGCAGTACTCCAAGTGGAGTCTAACCAGGGTCCTATAAAGCTGCAGCATTATCTCCCGACTCCTAAACTCAATCCCTCGATTAATGAAGGCCAGTACGCCGTACGCCTTCTTGACCGCATCCTCCACCTGCGAGGCCGATTTAAGAGTCCTATGGACCCGGACCCCAAGGTCCTTCTGATCCTCTACACTGCTAAGAATGGTACCCTTCATATTATACTGCTGCTTCATCCCATTGGATCTGCCAAAATGGATCACCACACACTTATCCGGGTTGAAGTCCATCTGCCACTTCTCCGCCCAGTCTTGCATTCTATCTATGTCTCGCTGCAACTTCTGACATCCCTCCAAACTATCCACAACACCACCTACCTTGGTGTCGTCAGCAAACTTACCAACCCATCCCTCCACTTCCTCATCCAGGTCATTTATGAAAATGACAAACAGCAAGGGTCCCAGAACAGATCCCTGGGGCACTCCACTGGTCACTGACCTCCATGCAGAGAAAGACCCCTCCACAGCCAGTGTGTGTGGGACCCGTACCCCAGTGAGAGTCAGTGTGTGTGGGACCCGTACCCCAGTGAGAGTCAGTGTGTGTGGGACCCGTACCCCAGTGAGAGTCAGTGTGTGTGGAACCCGTACCCCAGTGAGAGTCAGTGTGTGTGGAACCCGTACCCCAGTGAGAGTCAGTGTGTGTGGGACCCGTACCCCAGTGAGAGTCAGTGTGCGTGTGGGACCCGTATCCCAGTGAGAGTCAGTGTGTGTGGAACCCGTACCCCAGTGAGAGTCAGTGTGTGTGGAACCCGTACCCCAGTGAGAGTCAGTGTGTGTGGAACCCGTACCCCAGTGAGAGTCAGTGTGTGTGGGACCCAGAACCTAGTGAGAGTCAGTGTGTGGGAACCGTACCCCAGTGAGAGTCAGTGTGTGTGGGATCCGTACCCCAGTGAGAGTCAGTGTGTGTGGAACCCGTACCCCAGTGAGAGTCAGTGTGTGTGGGATCCGTACCCCAGTGAGAGTCAGTGTCTGTGGGACCCGTACCCCAGTGAGAGTCAGTGTGTGGAACCTGTACCCCAGTGGGAGTCAGTGTGTGTGTGGAACCCGTATCCCAGTGACAGTCAGTGTGTGTGGGACCCGTAGCCCAGTGAGAGTCAGTGTGTGTGGGACCCGTACCCCAGTGAGAGTCAGTGTCTGTGGGACCCGTACCCCAGTGAGAGTCAGTGTGTGTGGGACCCGTACCCCAGTGAGAGTCAGTGTGTGTGGAACCCGTACCCCAGTGAGAGTCAGTGTGTGTGGAACCCGTTCCCCAGTGAGAGTCAGTGTGTGTGGGACCTGTACCCCAGTGAGAGTCAGTGTGTGTGGGACCCGTACCCCAGTAAGAGTCGGTGTGTGTGGGAACTGTACCCCAGTGAGAGTCAGTGTGTGTGGAACCCGTTCCCCAGTGAGAGTCAGTGTGTGTGGGACCCGTACCCCAGTGAGAGTCAGTGTGTGTGGGACCCGTACCCCAGTGAGAGTCAGTGTGTGTGGAACCCGTACCCCAGTGAGAGTCAGTGTGTGTGGAACCCGTACCCCAGTGAGAGTCAGTGTGTGGAACCCGTACCCCAGTGAGAACATAGAACATAGAACATAGAAAGCCACAGCACAAACAGGCCCTTCGGCCCACAAGTTGCGCCGATCACATCCCCACCTCTAGGCCTATCTATAGCCCTCAATCCCATTAAATCCCATGTACTCATCCAGAAGTCTCTTAAAAGACCCCAACGAGTTTGCCTCCACCACCACCGACGTCAGCCGATTCCACTCACCCACCACCCTCTGAGTGAAAAACTTACCCCTGACATCTCCTCTGTACCTACCCCCCAGCACCTTAAACCTGTGTCCTCTCGTAGCAACCATTTCAGCCCTTGGAAATAGCCTCTGAGAGTCCACCCTATCCAGACCTCTCAACATCTTGTAAACCTCTATCAGGTCACCTCTCATCCTTCGTCTCTCCAGGGAGAAGAGACCAAGCTCCCTCAACCTATCCTCATAAGGCATGCCCCCCAATCCAGGCAACATCCTTGTAAATCTCCTCTGCACCCTTTCAATGGCTTCAACATCTTTCCTGTAATGAGGTGACCAGAACTGCGCGCAGTACTCCAAGTGGAGTCTAACCAGGGTCCTATAAAGCTGCAGCATTATCTCCCGACTCCTAAACTCAATCCCTCGATTAATGAAGGCCAGTACGCCGTACGCCTTCTTGACCGCATCCTCCACCTGCGAGGCCGATTTAAGAGTCCTATGGACCCGGACCCCAAGGTCCTTCTGATCCTCTACACTGCTAAGAATGGTACCCTTCATATTATACTGCTGCTTCATCCCATTGGATCTGCCAAAATGGATCACCACACACTTATCCGGGTTGAAGTCCATCTGCCACTTCTCCGCCCAGTCTTGCATTCTATCTATGTCTCGCTGCAACTTCTGACATCCCTCCAAACTATCCACAACACCACCTACCTTGGTGTCGTCAGCAAACTTACCAACCCATCCCTCCACTTCCTCATCCAGGTCATTTATGAAAATGACAAACAGCAAGGGTCCCAGAACAGATCCCTGGGGCACTCCACTGGTCACTGACCTCCATGCAGAGAAAGACCCCTCCACAGCCAGTGTGTGTGGGACCCGTACCCCAGTGAGAGTCAGTGTGTGTGGGACCCGTACCCCAGTGAGAGTCAGTGTGTGTGGGACCCGTACCCCAGTGAGAGTCAGTGTGTGTGGGACCCGTACCCCAGTGAGAGTCAGTGTGTGTGGAACCCGTACCCCAGTGAGAGTCAGTGTGTGTGGGACCCGTACCCCAGTGAGAGTCAGTGTGCGTGTGGGACCCGTATCCCAGTGAGAGTCAGTGTGTGTGGAACCCGTACCCCAGTGAGAGTCAGTGTGTGTGGAACCCGTACCCCAGTGAGAGTCAGTGTGTGTGGAACCCGTACCCCAGTGAGAGTCAGTGTGTGTGGGACCCAGAACCTAGTGAGAGTCAGTGTGTGGGAACCGTACCCCAGTGAGAGTCAGTGTGTGTGGGATCCGTACCCCAGTGAGAGTCAGTGTGTGTGGAACCCGTACCCCAGTGAGAGTCAGTGTGTGTGGGATCCGTACCCCAGTGAGAGTCAGTGTCTGTGGGACCCGTACCCCAGTGAGAGTCAGTGTGTGGAACCTGTACCCCAGTGAGAGTCAGTGTGTGTGTGGAACCCGTATCCCAGTGACAGTCAGTGTGTGTGGGACCCGTAGCCCAGTGAGAGTCAGTGTGTGTGGGACCCGTACCCCAGTGAGAGTCAGTGTCTGTGGGACCCGTACCCCAGTGAGAGTCAGTGTGTGTGGGACCCGTACCCCAGTGAGAGTCAGTGTGTGTGGAACCCGTACCCCAGTGAGAGTCAGTGTGTGTGGAACCCGTACCCCAGTGAGAGTCAGTGTGTGTGGGACCCGTACCCCAGTGAGAGTCAGTGTGTGTGGGACCCGTACCCCAGTGAGAGTCAGTGTGTGAGGAACCTGTACCCCAGTGAGAGTCTGTGTGTGTTGAACCCGTACCCCAGTGAGAGTCAGTGTGTGCGGAACCCGTACCCCAGTGAGAGTCAGTGTGTGTGGGACCCGTACCCCAGTGAGAGTCAGTGTGTGTGGGAACCGTACCCCAGTGAGAGTCAGTGTGTGTGGGACCCGTACCCCAGTGAGAGTCAGTGTGTGTGGAACCCGTACCCCAGTGAGAGCCAGTGTGTGTGGGACCCGTACCCCAGTGAGAGTCAGTGTGTGTGGAACCCGTACCCCAGTGAGAGCCAGTGTGTGTGGAACCCGCACCCCAGTGAGAGTCAGTGTGTGTTGAACCCGTACCCCAGTAAGAGTCAGTGTATTTGTGGCACTTGTGTATATATCCATCAATACGTATTATTCACCAATATTAATCTCATCCACAAATGAATTAGATTACATTTAACAATCGAAAAAATGAATATTGATTGAAGCTTCCAGTATCAAATGACACCTCTCTCTCTCGCAAATCTCTCTCCGAATTCCCGGCTCGGGTCACTGTCTGTGTGGAGTTTGCACATTCTCCTCGTGTCTGCGTGGGTTTCCTCCGGGTGCTCCGGTTTCCTCCCACAGTCCAAAGATGTGCGGGTTAGTTTGATTGGCCAGGTTAAAAATTCCCCCTTAGTGTCCTGAGATGCGTAGATTAGAGGGGTTAGTGGGTAAATATGTCGGGATATGGGGGTAGGGCCTGGGTGGGATTGTGGTCGGTGCAGACTCGATGGGCCGAATGGCCTCTTTCTGCACTGTAGAGTTGCTGTGATTCAGACACCGAGCAGCGTGTTCCTATCGGAGGGAATTAACCCTCTCACCCCCCCTCTGTCTCTCCCAGTTACAGTAAGAGTTTTAGCAACACCAGGTTAAAGTCCAACAGGTTTATTTGGTAGCAAAAGCCACACAAGCTTTCGGAGCGCTGCTCCTTCGTCAGGTGAGTGGAAATCTGCAGATTCTGAATCTGAATCGGCAGATTTCCACTCCATCTGTCGAAGGAGCAGCGCTCCGAAAGCTCGTGGCTTTTGCTGCCAAATAAACCTGTTGGACTTTAACCTGGTGTTGTGAGACTTCTTACTGTGTCTACCCCAGTCCAATGCCGGCATCTCCACATCATGTCTCCCAGTTACAGTCAGACACTGGGGAACCTGTTCCTATCGGAGCGGATTAACCCTCTCACCCCCCTCTGTCTCTCCCAGTTACAGTCGGACACCGGGAACCTGTTCCTATCACAGGGTTGTCTGTGGGACTCCCCACCAACCAGTGACAGTCTGAGAACCACCGAAGTGACGAAAATTCACGAGGCAGCCATCGAAGGCACAGCAAGATCCCGGCAGCCGCAGTGAGACAACCACCGGGTCACGTATTGTTTGTGAGATCAGCAATGTACCCCCCGGTCGTTGGGACGGGCTCCACCAACCGCATCCCCTCCCCCACCCCACACCATTTGCCTCCCCCCCACGACCCCCCCCACACCCTCATATATATCAACGGGTATCTGAATTATGGGCGGCACGGTGGCACAGTGGGTTAGCACTGCTGCCTCACAGTTCCAGGGACCCGGGTTCGATTCCCGGCTCGGGGTCACTGTCTGTGTGGGAGTTTGCACATTCTCCCCGTGTCTGCGGGGGTTTCCTCCGGGTGCTCCGGTTTCCTCCCACAGTCCGAAAGACGTGCTGGTTAGGGTGTATTGGGCCGTGCTAAATTCTCCCTCAGTGTCACCCGAACAGGCGCCGGAGTGTGGCGACTAGGGGGATTTCACAGTAACTTCATTGCAGTGTTAATGTAAGCCTTACTTGTGACTCATAAATAAACTTTTAAACTGTAAATTTAAGTGCAATTGGCCCTTCTGGGGAGCGGGCACTGCAGCGTGTGGGAAGTTACGACACGGCATAATGATCCAGAGAATTCCAGACATAACAATCCATTAAATGTAGTTAGCCGCAGAGACAGCAAGCATGATTGTGAATAATTACACTGTTTACACCTAACTCAGAGAAAAACTTCAACATTGAAGCTCATAGAGGCATCGGGCACTTAGAACTGTCCAAAACCCCAAGACAGCGGCTATCCCAGACCCAACCCAGGATAGAAACTTACCCAGACACAACCCAGGATAGAAACTGACCCAGACCCAACCCAGGATAGAAACTTACCCAGACACAACCCAGAATAGAAACTGACCCAGACCCAAACCAGGATAGAAACTGACCCACACCCAACCCAGGATAGAAACTGACCCACACCCAACCCAGCATAGAAACTGACCCAGACCCAACCCAGGATAGAAACTGACCCACACCCAACCCAGGATAGAAACTGACCCAGACCCAACCCAGCGTAGAAACTGACCCAGACCCAACCCAGCATAGAAACCGACTCAGACCCAACCCAGCGTAGAAACTGACCCAGACCCAACCCAGGATAGAAACTGACCCAGACCCAACCCAGGATAGAAACTGACCCAGACCCAACCCAGGATAGAAACTGACCCAGACCCAACTCAGCGTAGAAACTGACCCAGACCCAACCCAGCATAGAAACCGACTCAGACCCAACCCAGCGTAGAAACTGACCCAGACCCAACCCAGGATAGAAACTGACCCAGACCCAACCCAGGATAGGAACTGACCCAGACCCAACCCAGCATAGAAACTGACCCAGACCCAACCCAGGATAGAAACTGACCCAGACACAACCCAGCATAGAAACTGACCCAGACCCAACCCAGGATAGAAACTGACCCAGACCCAACCCAGGATAGGAACTGACCGAGACCCAACCCAGCATAGAAACTGACCCAGACCCAACCCAGGATAGAAACTGACCCAGACCCAACCCAGGATAGAAACTGACCCAGACCCAACCCAGGATAGAAACTGACCCAGACCCAACCCAGCATAGAAACTGACCCAGACCCAACCCAGGATAGAAACTGACCCAGACCCAACCCAGGATAGAAACTGACCCAGACCCAACCCAGGATAGAAACTGACCCAGACCCAACCCAGGATAGAAACTGACCCAGACCCAACCCAGCATAGAAACTGACCCAGACCCAACCCAGCATAGAAACTGACTCAGACCCAACCCAGGGTAGAAACTGACCCAGACCCAACCCAGCATAGAAACTGACCCAGACCCAACCCAGGATAGAAACTGACCCAGACCCAACCCAGGATAGAAACTGACCCAGACCCAACCCAGGATAGAAACTGACCCAGACACAACCCAGGATAGAAACTGACCCAGACCCAACCCAGCATAGAAACTGACCCAGACACAACCCAGGATAGAAACTGACCCAGACCTAACCCAGGATAGAAACTGACCCAGACCCAACCCAGGATAGAAACTGACCCAGACCCAACCCAGCATAGAAACTGACCCAGACCTAACCCAGGATAGAAACTGACCCAGACCCAACCCAGCATAGAAACTGACCCAGACCCAACCCAGGATAGAAACTGACCCAGACCCAACCCAGGATAGAAACTGACCCAGACCCAACCCAGGATAGAAACTGACCCAGACCCAACCCCGCATAGAAACTGACCCAGACCCAACCCAGGATAGAAACTGACCCAGACCCAACCCAGGATAGAAACTGACCCAGACCCAACCCAGGATAGAAACTGACCCAGACCCAACCCAGGATAGAAACTGACCCAGACCCAACCCAGGATAGAAACTGACCCAGACCCAACCCAGGATAGAAACTGACCCAGACCCAACCCAGCATAGAAACTGACCCAGACACAACCCAGCATAGAAACTGACCCAGACCTAACCCAGGATAGAAACTGACCCAGACCCAACCCAGCATAGAAACTGACCCAGACCCAACCCAGCAGAGAAACTGACCCAGACCCAACCCAGGATAGAAACTGACCCAGACCTAACCCAGGATAGAAACTGACCCAGACCCAACCCAGGATAGAAACTGACCCAGACCTAATCCAGCATAGAAACTGACCCAGACCCAACCCAGGATAGAAACTGACCCAGACCTAACCCAGGATAGAAACTGACCCAGACCCAACCCAGGATAGAAACTGACCCAGACACAACCCAGCATAGAAACTGACCCAGACCCAACCCAGGATAGAAACTGACCCAGACCCAACCCAGGATAGAAACTGACCCAGACCCAACCCAGGATAGAAACTGACCCAGACCCAACCCAGGATAGAAACTGACCCAGACCCAACCCAGGATAGAAACTGACCCAGACCCAACCCAGCATAGAAACTGACCCAGACCCAACCCAGGATAGAAACTGACCCAGACACAACCCAGCATAGAAACTGACCCAGACCCAACCCAGGATAGAAACTCACCCAGACCCAACCCAGCATAGAAACTGACCCAGACACAACCCAGCATAGAAACTGACCCAGACCCAACCCAGCATAGAAACTGACCCAGACCCAACCCAGGATAGAAACTGACCCAGACCTAACCCAGGATAGAAACTGACCCAGACCCAACCCAGGATAGAAACTGACCCAGACCCAACCCAGGATAGAAACTGACCCAGACACAACCCAGGATAGAAACTGACCCAGACCCAACCCAGGATAGAAACTGACCCAGACCCAACCCAGGATAGAAACTGACCCAGACCTAACCCAGGATAGAAACTGACCCAGACCCAACCCAGCATAGAAACTGACCCAGACCCAACCCAGGATAGAAACTAACCCAGACCCAACCCAGGATAGAAACTGACCGAGACCCAACCCAGGATAGAAACTGACCCAGACCCAACCCAGGATAGAAACTGACCCAGACCCAACCCAGGATAGAAACTGACCCAGACCCAACCCAGGATAGAAACTAACCCAGACCTAACCCAGGATAGAAACTGACCCAGACCCAACCCAGCATAGAAACTGACCCAGACCCAACCCAGGATAGAAACTGACCCAGACCCAACCCAGGATAGAAACTAACCCAGACCTAACCCAGGATAGAAACTGACCCAGACCCAACCCAGCATAGAAACTGACCCAGACCCAACCCAGGATAGAAACAAACCCAGACCCAACCCAGGATAGAAACTGACCGAGACCCAACCCAGGATAGAAACTGATCGAGACCCAACCCAGGATAGAAACTGACCCAGACCCAACCCAGCGTAGAAACTGACCGAGACCCAACCCAGCATAGAAACTGACCCAGACCCAACCCAGGATAGAAACTGACCCAGACCCAACCCAGGATAGAAACTGACCCAGACCCAACCCAGCGTAGAAACTGACCCAGACCCAACCCAGGATAGAAACTGACCCAGACCTAACCCAGCATAGAAACTGACCCAGACCCAACCCAGGATAGAAACTGACCCAGACCCAACCCAGGATAGAAACTGACCCAGACCCAACCCAGGATAGAAACTGACCCAGACCCAACCCAGGATAGAAACTGACCCAGACCCAACCCAGCATAGAAACTGACCCAGACACAACCCAGGATAGAAACTGACCCAGACCTAACCCAGGATAGAAACTGACCCAGACCCAACCCAGGATAGAAACTGACCCAGACCCAACCCAGCATAGAAACTGACCCAGACCTAACCCAGGATAGAAACTGACCCAGACCCAACCCAGCATAGAAACTGACCCAGACCCAACCCAGGATAGAAACTGACCCAGACCCAACCCAGGATAGAAACTGACCCAGACCCAACCCAGGATAGAAACTGACCCAGACCCAACCCCGCATAGAAACTGACCCAGACCCAACCCAGGATAGAAACTGACCCAGACCCAACCCAGGATAGAAACTGACCCAGACCCAACCCAGGATAGAAACTGACCCAGACCCAACCCAGGATAGAAACTGACCCAGACCCAACCCAGGATAGAAACTGACCCAGACCCAACCCAGGATAGAAACTGACCCAGACCCAACCCAGCATAGAAACTGACCCAGACACAACCCAGCATAGAAACTGACCCAGACCTAACCCAGGATAGAAACTGACCCAGACCCAACCCAGCATAGAAACTGACCCAGACCCAACCCAGCAGAGAAACTGACCCAGACCCAACCCAGGATAGAAACTGACCCAGACCTAACCCAGGATAGAAACTGACCCAGACCCAACCCAGGATAGAAACTGACCCAGACCTAATCCAGCATAGAAACTGACCCAGACCCAACCCAGGATAGAAACTGACCCAGACCTAACCCAGGATAGAAACTGACCCAGACCCAACCCAGGATAGAAACTGACCCAGACACAACCCAGCATAGAAACTGACCCAGACCCAACCCAGGATAGAAACTGACCCAGACCCAACCCAGGATAGAAACTGACCCAGACCCAACCCAGGATAGAAACTGACCCAGACCCAACCCAGGATAGAAACTGACCCAGACCCAACCCAGGATAGAAACTGACCCAGACCCAACCCAGCATAGAAACTGACCCAGACCCAACCCAGGATAGAAACTGACCCAGACACAACCCAGCATAGAAACTGACCCAGACCCAACCCAGGATAGAAACTCACCCAGACCCAACCCAGCATAGAAACTGACCCAGACACAACCCAGCATAGAAACTGACCCAGACCCAACCCAGCATAGAAACTGACCCAGACCCAACCCAGCATAGAAACTGACCCAGACCTAACCCAGGATAGAAACTGACCCAGACCCAACCCAGGATAGAAACTGACCCAGACCCAACCCAGGATAGAAACTGACCCAGACACAACCCAGGATAGAAACTGACCCAGACCCAACCCAGGATAGAAACTGACCCAGACCCAACCCAGGATAGAAACTGACCCAGACCTAACCCAGGATAGAAACTGACCCAGACCCAACCCAGCATAGAAACTGACCCAGACCCAACCCAGGATAGAAACTAACCCAGACCCAACCCAGGATAGAAACTGACCGAGACCCAACCCAGGATAGAAACTGACCCAGACCCAACCCAGGATAGAAACTGACCCAGACCCAACCCAGGATAGAAACTGACCCAGACCCAACCCAGGATAGAAACTAACCCAGACCTAACCCAGGATAGAAACTGACCCAGACCCAACCCAGCATAGAAACTGACCCAGACCCAACCCAGGATAGAAACTGACCCAGACCCAACCCAGGATAGAAACTAACCCAGACCTAACCCAGGATAGAAACTGACCCAGACCCAACCCAGCATAGAAACTGACCCAGACCCAACCCAGGATAGAAACAAACCCAGACCCAACCCAGGATAGAAACTGACCGAGACCCAACCCAGGATAGAAACTGATCGAGACCCAACCCAGGATAGAAACTGACCCAGACCCAACCCAGCGTAGAAACTGACCGAGACCCAACCCAGCATAGAAACTGACCCAGACCCAACCCAGGATAGAAACTGACCCAGACCCAACCCAGGATAGAAACTGACCCAGACCCAACCCAGCGTAGAAACTGACCGAGACCCAACCCAGGATAGAAACTGACCGAGACCCAACCCAGGGTAGAAACTGACCCAGACCCAACCCAGGATAGAAACTGACCCAGACCCAACCCAGGATAGAAACTGACCCAGACCCAACCCAGGATAGAAACTGACCCAGACCCAACCCAGGATAGAAACTGACCCAGACCCAACCCAGGATAGAAACTGACCCAGACCCAACCCAGCATAGAAACTGACCCAGACCGAACCCAGCATAGAAACTGACCCAGACCCAACCCAGGATAGAAACTGACCCAGACCCAACCCAGGATAGGAACTGACCCAGACCCAACCCAGGATAGAAACTGACCCAGACCCAACCCAGCATAGAAACTGACCCAGACCCAACCCAGGATAGAAACTGACCCAAACCCAACCCAGCATAGAAACTGACCCAGACCCAACCCAGGATAGAAACTGACCCAAACCCAACCCAGCGTAGAAACTAACCCAGGATAGAAACTGACCCAAACCCAACCCAGCGTAGAAACTAACCCAGGATAGCACCTGACCCAGACAAATCCCCAGATTGAACCCGACCCAGGACTAACCCAGAATAGCGACTGAACCCCTCCCCACTCCCAATCCCAGGACAGTACCGACCCACAGTAATCCCTGAACACTTCACTCCGAAATTGGACATTGAAGCGGCACAGTGGGTTAGCACTGCTGCCTCACACCGCCAGGGACCCGGGTTCGATTCCCGGCTCGGGTCACTGTCTGTGTGGAGTTTGCACGTTCTCCCCGTGTCTGCATGGGTTTCCTCCGGGTGCTCCGGTTTCCTCCTACAGTTCGAAAGACGGACTGGTTAGGTGCATTGGCCGTGCTAAGTTTCCCCTTAGTCTCAGGGGATTAGCAGGGTAAATGAGTGGGGTTATGGGGATAGGGCCTGGGTGGGGTTGTGATCGGTGAACTCTCGATGGGACGAATGGTCTCCCTCTGCACTGTAGTATTCTATGTCCAGGGATAATACCGAGATTTCCCAGTTGAAGTCTGGCACTCTTGATCACACACGGGCAGACAGTAGGCGGTGGACCCAACCTCAGTGTTCCTGAGGGTCACTGGCTCAGTGGAAGGTCCGAGGTGCTGTGTCCAGCTGCTCTGTCTCAGATGCTGGCCATCTCCATTGTGGCATTTTCACATATCGTCCACTCTCTACAGGGTTGTACCAATGTCCAAAACCCATCAAAGTGCCAGCTGTAGATCATTTAGCCTTCTGCTGCCACCTTCAGGAACATTTCAGCTTCTGTACCCAGCCTGGGAGTGTTTGATGGGGACAGTGTAGACGGAGCTTTACTCTGTATCTAACCCCGTGCTGTACCTGTCCTGGGAGTGTTTCTTGGGGGACAGTGTAGACGGAGCTTTACTCTGTATCTAACCCCGTACTGTCCCTGTCCTGGGAGTGTTTGATGGGGACAGAGTAGAGGGAGCTTTACTCTGTATCTAACCCCGTGCTGTACCTGTCCTGGGAGTGTTTGATGGGGGACAGTGTAGAGGGAGCTTTACTCTGTATCTAACCCCGTGCTGTACCTGTCCTGGGAGTGTTTGATGGGGGACAGTGTAGAGGGAGCTTTACTCTGTATCTAACCCCGTGCTGTACCTGTCCTGGGAGTGTTTGATGGGGGACAGTGTAGAGGGAGCTTTACTCTGTATCTAACCCCGTGCTGTACCTGTCCTGGGAGTGTTTCATGGGGGACAGAGTAGAGGGAGCTTTACTCTGTATCTAACCCCGTGCTGTACCTGTCCTGGGAGTGTTTGATGGGAACAGTGAAGCGGGAGCTTTACTCTGTATCTAACCCCGTGCTGTACCTGTCCTGGGAGTGTTTGATGGGGGACAGTGTAGAGGGAGCTTTACTCTGTATCTAACCCCGTGCTGTACCTGTCCTGGGAGTGTTTGATGGGGACAGTGTAGAGGGAGCTTTACTCTGTATCTAACCCCGTGCTGTACCTGTCCTGGGAGTGTTCGATGGGGACAGTGTAGAGGGAGCTTTACTCTGTATCGAACCCCGTGCTGTACCTGTCCTGGGAGTGTTTGATGGGGGACAGTGTAGAGGGAGCTTTACTCTGTATCTAATCCCGTGCTGTACCTGTCCTGGGAGTGCTTGATGGGGACAGTGTAGAGGGAGCTTTATTCTGTATCTAACCCCGTGCTTTCCCTGTCCTGGGAGTGTTTGATGGGGGACAGTGTGGAGGGAGAGTTACTCTGTATCTAACCCCGTGCTGTACCTGTCCTGGGAGTGTTTGATGGGGGACAGTGTAGAGGGAGCTTTATTCTGTATCTAACCCCGTGCTGTACCTGTCCTGGGAGTGTTTGATGGGGGGCAGTGTGGAGGGAGCTTTTTTCTGTCTCAAAGCCCGTGCTGTACCTGTCCTGGGAGTGTTTGATGGGGACAGTGTAGAGGAAGCTTTACTCTGTATCTAACCCCGTGCTGTACCTGTCCTGGGAAGGTTTGATGGGGGGCAGTGTAGAGGGAGCTTCACTCTGTATCTAACCCCGTGCTGTACCTGTCCTGGGAGTGTTTGATGGGGACAGTGTAGAGGGAGCTTTACTCTGTATCTAACCCCATGCTGTACCTGTCCTGGGCGTGTTTGATGGGGACAGTGTAGAGGGAGCTTTACTCTGTATCTAACCGCGTGCTGTACCTGTCCTGGGAGTGTTTGATGGGGACAGAGTAGAGGGAGCTTTATTCTGTATCTAACCCCGTGCTTTCCCTGTCCTGGGAGTGTTTGCTGGGGACAGTGTAGAGGGAGCTTTACTCTGTATCTAACCCCGTGCTGTACCTGTCCTGGGAGTGTTTGATGGGGGACAGTGGAGAGGGAGCTTTACTCTGTATCTAACCCCGTGCTGTACCTGTCCTGGGAGTGTTTGATGGGGGACAGTGTAGAGGGAGCTTTACTCTGTATCTAACCCCGTGCTGTACCTGTCCTGGGAGTGTTTGATGGGGGACAGTGTAGAGGGAGCTTTACTCTGTATCTAACCCCGTGCTGTACCTGTCCTGGGAGTGTTTGATGGGGACAGTGTAGAGGGAGCTTTACTCTGTATCTAACGCCGTGCTGTATCTGTCCTGGGAGTGTTTGATGGGGGACAGTGTAGAGGGAGCTTTACTCTGTATCTAACCCCGTGCTGTACCTGTCCTGGGAGTGTTTGATGGGGGACAGTGTAGAGGGAGCTTTACTCTGTATCTAACCCCGTGCTGTACCTGTCCTGGGAGTGTTTGATGGGGGACAGTGTAGAGGGAGCTTTACTCTGTATCTAACCCCATGCTGTACCTGTCCTGGGAGTGTTTGATGGGGACAGTGTAGAGGGAGCTTTACTCTGTATCTAACGCCGTGCTGTATCTGTCCTGGGAGTGTTTGATGGGGGACAGTGTAGAGGGAGCTTTACTCTGTATCTAACCCCGTGCTGTACCTGTCCTGGGAGTGTTTGATGGGGGACAGTGTAGAGGGAGCTTTACTCTGTATCTAACCCCGTGCTGTACCTGTCCTGGGAGTGTTTGATGGGGGACAGTGTAGAGGGAGCTTTACTCTGTATCTAACCCCATGCTGTACCTGTCCTGGGAGTGTTTGATGGGGACAGTGTAGAGGGAGCTTTACTCTGTATCTAACCCCATGCTGTACCTGTCCTGGGAGTGTTTGATGGGGACAGTGTAGAGGGAGCTTTACTCTGTATCTAACCCCGTGCTGTACCTGTCCTGGGAGTATTTGATGGGGACAGAGTAGAGGGAGCTTTATTCTGTATCTAACCCCGTGCTTTCCCTGTCCTGGGAGTGTTTGATGGGGGACAGTGTGGAGGGAGAGTTACTCTGTATCTAACCCCGTGCTGTACCTGTCCTGGGAGTGTTTGATGGGGGACAGTGTAGAGGGAGCTTTATTCTGTATCTAACCCCGTGCTGTACCTGTCCTGGGAGTGTTTGATGGGGGGCAGTGTGGAGGGAGCTTTTTTCTGTCTCAAAGCCCGTGCTGTACCTGTCCTGGGAGTGTTTGATGGGGACAGTGTAGAGGAAGCTTTACTCTGTATCTAACCCCGTGCTGTACCTGTCCTGGGAAGGTTTGATGGGGGGCAGTGTAGAGGGAGCTTCACTCTGTATCTAACCCCGTGCTGTACCTGTCCTGGGAGTGTTTGATGGGGACAGTGTAGAGGGAGCTTTACTCTGTATCTAACCCCATGCTGTACCTGTCCTGGGCGTGTTTGATGGGGACAGTGTAGAGGGAGCTTTACTCTGTATCTAACCGCGTGCTCTACCTGTCCTGGGAGTGTTTGATGGGGACAGAGTAGAGGGAGCTTTATTCTGTATCTAACCCCGTGCTTTCCCTGTCCTGGGAGTGTTTGCTGGGGACAGTGTAGAGGGAGCTTTACTCTGTATCTGACCCCGTGCTGTACCTGTCCTGGGAGTGTTTGATGGGGGGACAGTGTAGAGGGAGCTTTACTCTGTATCGAACCCCGTGCTGTACCTGTCCTGACAGTGTTTGATGGGGGGACAGTGTAGACGGAGCTTTACTCTGTACCTAACCCCGTGCTGTACCTGTCCTGGGAGTGTTTGATGGGGGACAGTGTAGAGGGAGCTTTACTCTGTATCTAACCCCGTGCTGTACCTGTCCTGGGAGTGTTTGATGGGGACAGTGTAGACGGAGCTTTACTCTGTATCTAACCCCGTGCTGTACCTGTCCTGGGAGTGTTTGATGGGGACAGTGTAGACGGAGCTTTACTCTGTATCTAACGCCGTGCTGTATCTGTCCTGGGAGTGTTTGATGGGGGACAGTGTAGAGGGAGCTTTACTCTGTATCTAACCCCGTGCTGTACCTGTCCTGGGAGTGTTTGATGGGGGACAGTGTAGAGGGAGCTTTACTCTGTATCTAACCCCGTGCTGTACCTGTCCTGGGAGTGTTTGATGGGGGACAGTGTAGAGGGAGCTTTACTCTGTATCTAACCCCATGCTGTACCTGTCCTGGGAGTGTTTGATGGGGACAGTGTAGAGGGAGCTTTACTCTGTATCTAACCCCGTGCTGTACCTGTCCTGGGAGTATTTGATGGGGACAGAGTAGAGGGAGCTTTATTCTGTATCTAACCCCGTGCTTTCCCTGTCCTGGGAGTGTTTGATGGGGGACAGTGTAGAGGGAGAGTTACTCTGTATCTAAACCCGTGCTGTACCTGTCCTGGGAGTGTTTGCTGGGGACAGTGTAGAGGGAGCTTTACTCTGTATCTAACCCCGTGCTGTACCTGTCCTGGGAGTGTTTGATGGGGGGCAGTGTGGAGGGAGCTTTTTTCTGTCTCAAAGCCCGTGCTGTACCTGTCCTGGGAGTGTTTGATGGGGACAGTGTAGAGGAAGCTTTACTCTGTATCTAACCCCGTGCTGTACCTGTCCTGGGAAGGTTTGATGGGGGGGCAGTGTAGAGGGAGCTTCACTCTGTATCTAACCCCGTGCTGTACCTGTCCTGGGAGTGTTTGATGGGGACAGTGTAGAGGGAGCTTTACTCTGTATCTAACCCCGTGCTGTACCTGTCCTGGGAGTATTTGATGGGGACAGAGTAGAGGGAGCTTTATTCTGTATCTAACCCCGTGCTTTCCCTGTCCTGGGAGTGTTTGATGGGGGACAGTGTGGAGGGAGAGTTACTCTGTATCTAACCCCGTGCTGTACCTGTCCTGGGAGTGTTTGATGGGGGACAGTGTAGAGGGAGCTTTATTCTGTATCTAACCCCGTGCTGTACCTGTCCTGGGAGTGTTTGATGGGGGGCAGTGTGGAGGGAGCTTTTTTCTGTCTCAAAGCCCGTGCTGTACCTGTCCTGGGAGTGTTTGATGGGGACAGTGTAGAGGAAGCTTTACTCTGTATCTAACCCCGTGCTGTACCTGTCCTGGGAAGGTTTGATGGGGGGCAGTGTAGAGGGAGCTTCACTCTGTATCTAACCCCGTGCTGTACCTGTCCTGGGAGTGTTTGATGGGGACAGTGTAGAGGGAGCTTTACTCTGTATCTAACCCCATGCTGTACCTGTCCTGGGCGTGTTTGATGGGGACAGTGTAGAGGGAGCTTTACTCTGTATCTAACCGCGTGCTGTACCTGTCCTGGGAGTGTTTGATGGGGACAGAGTAGAGGGAGCTTTATTCTGTATCTAACCCCGTGCTTTCCCTGTCCTGGGAGTGTTTGCTGGGGACAGTGTAGAGGGAGCTTTACTCTGTATCTGACCCCGTGCTGTACCTGTCCTGGGAGTGTTTGATGGGGGGACAGTGTAGAGGGAGCTTTACTCTGTATCGAACCCCGTGCTGTACCTGTCCTGACAGTGTTTGATGGGGGGACAGTGTAGACGGAGCTTTACTCTGTACCTAACCCCGTGCTGTACCTGTCCTGGGAGTGTTTGATGGGGGACAGTGTAGAGGGAGCTTTACTCTGTATCTAACCCCGTGCTGTACCTGTCCTGGGAGTGTTTGATGGGGACAGTGTAGACGGAGCTTTACTCTGTATCTAACCCCGTGCTGTACCTGTCCTGGGAGTGTTTGATGGGGACAGTGTAGACGGAGCTTTACTCTGTATCTAACGCCGTGCTGTATCTGTCCTGGGAGTGTTTGATGGGGGACAGTGTAGAGGGAGCTTTACTCTGTATCTAACCCCGTGCTGTACCTGTCCTGGGAGTGTTTGATGGGGGACAGTGTAGAGGGAGCTTTACTTTGTATCTAACCCCGTGCTGTACCTGTCCTGGGAGTGTTTGATGGGGGACAGTGTAGAGGGAGCTTTACTCTGTATCTAACCCCATGCTGTACCTGTCCTGGGAGTGTTTGATGGGGACAGTGTAGAGGGAGCTTTACTCTGTATCTAACCCCGTGCTGTACCTGTCCTGGGAGTATTTGATGGGGACAGAGTAGAGGGAGCTTTATTCTGTATCTAACCCCGTGCTTTCCCTGTCCTGGGAGTGTTTGATGGGGGACAGTGTAGAGGGAGAGTTACTCTGTATCTAACCCCGTGCTGTACCTGTCCTGGGAGTGTTTGCTGGGGACAGTGTAGAGGGAGCTTTACTCTGTATCTAACCCCGTGCTGTACCTGTCCTGGGAGTGTTTGATGGGGGGCAGTGTGGAGGGAGCTTTTTTCTGTCTCAAAGCCCGTGCTGTACCTGTCCTGGGAGTGTTTGATGGGGACAGTGTAGAGGAAGCTTTACTCTGTATCTAACCCCGTGCTGTACCTGTCCTGGGAAGGTTTGATGGGGGGGCAGTGTAGAGGGAGCTTCACTCTGTATCTAACCCCGTGCTGTACCTGTCCTGGGAGTGTTTGATGGGGACAGTGTAGAGGGAGCTTTACTCTGTATCTAACCCCATGCTGTACCTGTCCTGGGCTTGTTTGATGGGGACAGTGTAGAGGGAGCTTTACTCTGTATCTAACCCCGTGCTGTACCTGTCCTGGGAGTGTTTGATGGGGACAGAGTAGAGGGAGCTTTATTCTGTATCTAACCCCGTGCTTTCCCTGTCCTGGGAGTGTTTGCTGGGGACAGTGCAGAGGGAGCTTTACTCTGTATCTAACCCCGTGCTGTACCTGTCCTGGGAGTGTTTGATGGGGGGACAGTGTAGAGGGAGCTTTACTCTGTATCTAACCCCGTGCTGTACCTGTCCTGGGAGTGTTTGATGGGGACAGTGTAGAGGGAGCTTTACTCTGTATCTAACCCCGTGCTGTACCTGTCCTGGGAGTATTTGATGGGGACAGAGTAGAGGGAGCTTTATTCTGTATCTAACCCCGTGCTTTCCCTGTCCTGGGAGTGTTTGATGGGGGACAGTGTGGAGGGAGAGTTACTCTGTATCTAACCCCGTGCTGTACCTGTCCTGGGAGTGTTTGATGGGGGACAGTGTAGAGGGAGCTTTATTCTGTATCTAACCCCGTGCTGTACCTGTCCTGGGAGTGTTTGATGGGGGGCAGTGTGGAGGGAGCTTTTTTCTGTCTCAAAGCCCGTGCTGTACCTGTCCTGGGAGTGTTTGATGGGGACAGTGTAGAGGAAGCTTTACTCTGTATCTAACCCCGTGCTGTACCTGTCCTGGGAAGGTTTGATGGGGGGCAGTGTAGAGGGAGCTTCACTCTGTATCTAACCCCGTGCTGTACCTGTCCTGGGAGTGTTTGATGGGGGACAGTGTGGAGGGAGAGTTACTCTGTATCTAACCCCGTGCTGTACCTGTCCTGGGAGTGTTTGATGGGGGACAGTGTAGAGGGAGCTTTATTCTGTATCTAACCCCGTGCTGTACCTGTCCTGGGAGTGTTTGATGGGGGGCAGTGTGGAGGGAGCTTTTTTCTGTCTCAAAGCCCGTGCTGTACCTGTCCTGGGAGTGTTTGATGGGGACAGTGTAGAGGAAGCTTTACTCTGTATCTAACCCCGTGCTGTACCTGTCCTGGGAAGGTTTGATGGGGGGCAGTGTAGAGGGAGCTTCACTCTGTATCTAACCCCGTGCTGTACCTGTCCTGGGAGTGTTTGATGGGGACAGTGTAGAGGGAGCTTTACTCTGTATCTAACCCCATGCTGTACCTGTCCTGGGCGTGTTTGATGGGGACAGTGTAGAGGGAGCTTTACTCTGTATCTAACCGCGTGCTGTACCTGTCCTGGGAGTGTTTGATGGGGACAGAGTAGAGGGAGCTTTATTCTGTATCTAACCCCGTGCTTTCCCTGTCCTGGGAGTGTTTGCTGGGGACAGTGTAGAGGGAGCTTTACTCTGTATCTGACCCCGTGCTGTACCTGTCCTGGGAGTGTTTGATGGGGGGACAGTGTAGAGGGAGCTTTACTCTGTATCGAACCCCGTGCTGTACCTGTCCTGACAGTGTTTGATGGGGGGACAGTGTAGACGGAGCTTTACTCTGTACCTAACCCCGTGCTGTACCTGTCCTGGGAGTGTTTGATGGGGGACAGTGTAGAGGGAGCTTTACTCTGTATCTAACCCCGTGCTGTACCTGTCCTGGGAGTGTTTGATGGGGACAGTGTAGACGGAGCTTTACTCTGTATCTAACCCCGTGCTGTACCTGTCCTGGGAGTGTTTGATGGGGACAGTGTAGACGGAGCTTTACTCTGTATCTAACGCCGTGCTGTATCTGTCCTGGGAGTGTTTGATGGGGGACAGTGTAGAGGGAGCTTTACTCTGTATCTAACCCCGTGCTGTACCTGTCCTGGGAGTGTTTGATGGGGGACAGTGTAGAGGGAGCTTTACTTTGTATCTAACCCCGTGCTGTACCTGTCCTGGGAGTGTTTGATGGGGGACAGTGTAGAGGGAGCTTTACTCTGTATCTAACCCCATGCTGTACCTGTCCTGGGAGTGTTTGATGGGGACAGTGTAGAGGGAGCTTTACTCTGTATCTAACCCCGTGCTGTACCTGTCCTGGGAGTATTTGATGGGGACAGAGTAGAGGGAGCTTTATTCTGTATCTAACCCCGTGCTTTCCCTGTCCTGGGAGTGTTTGATGGGGGACAGTGTAGAGGGAGAGTTACTCTGTATCTAACCCCGTGCTGTACCTGTCCTGGGAGTGTTTGCTGGGGACAGTGTAGAGGGAGCTTTACTCTGTATCTAACCCCGTGCTGTACCTGTCCTGGGAGTGTTTGATGGGGGGCAGTGTGGAGGGAGCTTTTTTCTGTCTCAAAGCCCGTGCTGTACCTGTCCTGGGAGTGTTTGATGGGGACAGTGTAGAGGAAGCTTTACTCTGTATCTAACCCCGTGCTGTACCTGTCCTGGGAAGGTTTGATGGGGGGGCAGTGTAGAGGGAGCTTCACTCTGTATCTAACCCCGTGCTGTACCTGTCCTGGGAGTGTTTGATGGGGACAGTGTAGAGGGAGCTTTACTCTGTATCTAACCCCATGCTGTACCTGTCCTGGGCGTGTTTGATGGGGACAGTGTAGAGGGAGCTTTACTCTGTATCTAACCCCGTGCTGTACGTGTCCTGGGAGTGTTTGATGGGGACAGAGTAGAGGGAGCTTTATTCTGTATCTAACCCCGTGCTTTCCCTGTCCTGGGAGTGTTTGCTGGGGACAGTGTAGAGGGAGCTTTACTCTGTATCTAACCCCGTGCTGTACCTGTCCTGGGAGTGTTTGATGGGGGGACAGTGTAGAGGGAGCTTTACTCTGTATCTAACCCCGTGCTGTACCTGTCCTGGGAGTGTTTGATGGGGGACAGTGTAGAGGGAGCTTTGCTCTGTATCTAACCCCGTGCTGTACCTGTCCTGGGAGTGTTTGGTGGGGACAGTGTAGAGGGAGCTTTACTCTGTATCTAACCCCGTGCTGTACCTGTCCTGGGAGGGTGTGATGGGTGACAGTGTCGAGGGAGCTTTTTTCTGTCTCTAACCCCGTGCTGTACCTGTCCTGGGAGTGTTTGATGGGGACAGTGTAGAGGAAGCTTTACTCTGTATCTAACCCCGTGCTGTACCTGTCCTGGGAGTGTTTGATGGGGGGCAGTGTGGAGGGAGCTTTACTCTGTATCTAACCCCGTGCTGTACCTGTCCTGGGAGTGTCTGATGGGGACAGTGTAGAGGGAGCTTTACTCTGTATCTAACCCCATGCTGTACCTGTCCTGGGCGTGTTTGATGGGGACAGTGTAGAGGGAGCTTTACTCTGTATCTAACCCCGTGCTGTACCTGTCCTGGGAGTGTCTGATGGGGACAGTGTAGAGGGAGCTTTACTCTGTATCTAACCCCGTGCTGTACCTGTCCTGGGAGTGTTTGATGGGGGGACAGTGCAGAGGGAGCTTTACTCTGTATCTAACCCCGTACTGTACCTGTCCTGGGAGTGTTTGATGGGGGGCAGTGTAGAGGTACCTTTACTCTGTATCTAACCCCGTGCTGTACCTGTCCTGGGAGTGTTTGATGGGGACAGTGTAGAGGGAGCTTTACTCTGTATCTAACCCCGTGCTGTACCTGTCCTGGGAGGGTTTCATAGGTGACAGTGTCGAGGGAGCTTTTTTCTGTCTCTAACCCCGTGCTGTACCTGTCCTGGGAGTGTTTGATGGGGACAGAGTAGAGGGAGCTTTATTCTGTATCTAACCCCGTGCTTTCCCTGTCCTGGGAGTGTTCGATGGGGGGCAGTGTAGAGGGAGCTTTACTCTGTATCTAACCCCGTGCTGTACCTGTCCTGGGAGTGTTTGATGGGGGACAGTGTAGAGGGAGCTTTGCTCTGTATCTAACTCCGTGCTGTACCTGTCCTGGGAGTGTTTGATGGGGACAGTGTAGAGGAAGCTTTACTCTGTATCTAACCCCGTGCTGTACCTGTCCTGGGAGTGTTTGATGGGGGGCAGTGTGGAGGGAGCTTAACTCTGTATCTAACCCCGTGCTGTACCTGTCCTGGGAGTGTTTGATGGGGACAGTGTAGAGGGAGCTTTACTCTGTATCTAACCCCATGCTGTACCTGTCCTGGGCGTGTTTGATGGGGGGCAGTGTGGAGGGAGAGTTACTCTGTATCTAACCCCGTGCTGTACCTGTCCTGGGAGTGTTTGATGGGGGACAGTGTAGAGGGAGCTTTATTCTGTATCTAACCCCGTGCTGTACCTGTCCTGGGAGTGTTTGATGGGGGGCAGTGTGGAGGGAGCTTTTTTCTGTCTCAAAGCCCGTGCTGTACCTGTCCTGGGAGTGTTTGATGGGGACAGTGTAGAGGAAGCTTTACTCTGTATCTAACCCCGTGCTGTACCTGTCCTGGGAAGGTTTGATGGGGGGCAGTGTAGAGGGAGCTTCACTCTGTATCTAACCCCGTGCTGTACCTGTCCTGGGAGTGTTTGATGGGGGACAGTGTGGAGGGAGAGTTACTCTGTATCTAACCCCGTGCTGTACCTGTCCTGGGAGTGTTTGATGGGGGACAGTGTAGAGGGAGCTTTATTCTGTATCTAACCCCGTGCTGTACCTGTCCTGGGAGTGTTTGATGGGGGGCAGTGTGGAGGGAGCTTTTTTCTGTCTCAAAGCCCGTGCTGTACCTGTCCTGGGAGTGTTTGATGGGGACAGTGTAGAGGAAGCTTTACTCTGTATCTAACCCCGTGCTGTACCTGTCCTGGGAAGGTTTGATGGGGGGCAGTGTAGAGGGAGCTTCACTCTGTATCTAACCCCGTGCTGTACCTGTCCTGGGAGTGTTTGATGGGGACAGTGTAGAGGGAGCTTTACTCTGTATCTAACCCCATGCTGTACCTGTCCTGGGCGTGTTTGATGGGGACAGTGTAGAGGGAGCTTTACTCTGTATCTAACCGCGTGCTGTACCTGTCCTGGGAGTGTTTGATGGGGACAGAGTAGAGGGAGCTTTATTCTGTATCTAACCCCGTGCTTTCCCTGTCCTGGGAGTGTTTGCTGGGGACAGTGTAGAGGGAGCTTTACTCTGTATCTGACCCCGTGCTGTACCTGTCCTGGGAGTGTTTGATGGGGGGACAGTGTAGAGGGAGCTTTACTCTGTATCGAACCCCGTGCTGTACCTGTCCTGACAGTGTTTGATGGGGGGACAGTGTAGACGGAGCTTTACTCTGTACCTAACCCCGTGCTGTACCTGTCCTGGGAGTGTTTGATGGGGGACAGTGTAGAGGGAGCTTTACTCTGTATCTAACCCCGTGCTGTACCTGTCCTGGGAGTGTTTGATGGGGACAGTGTAGACGGAGCTTTACTCTGTATCTAACCCCGTGCTGTACCTGTCCTGGGAGTGTTTGATGGGGACAGTGTAGACGGAGCTTTACTCTGTATCTAACGCCGTGCTGTATCTGTCCTGGGAGTGTTTGATGGGGGACAGTGTAGAGGGAGCTTTACTCTGTATCTAACCCCGTGCTGTACCTGTCCTGGGAGTGTTTGATGGGGGACAGTGTAGAGGGAGCTTTACTTTGTATCTAACCCCGTGCTGTACCTGTCCTGGGAGTGTTTGATGGGGGACAGTGTAGAGGGAGCTTTACTCTGTATCTAACCCCATGCTGTACCTGTCCTGGGAGTGTTTGATGGGGACAGTGTAGAGGGAGCTTTACTCTGTATCTAACCCCGTGCTGTACCTGTCCTGGGAGTATTTGATGGGGACAGAGTAGAGGGAGCTTTATTCTGTATCTAACCCCGTGCTTTCCCTGTCCTGGGAGTGTTTGATGGGGGACAGTGTAGAGGGAGAGTTACTCTGTATCTAACCCCGTGCTGTACCTGTCCTGGGAGTGTTTGCTGGGGACAGTGTAGAGGGAGCTTTACTCTGTATCTAACCCCGTGCTGTACCTGTCCTGGGAGTGTTTGATGGGGGGCAGTGTGGAGGGAGCTTTTTTCTGTCTCAAAGCCCGTGCTGTACCTGTCCTGGGAGTGTTTGATGGGGACAGTGTAGAGGAAGCTTTACTCTGTATCTAACCCCGTGCTGTACCTGTCCTGGGAAGGTTTGATGGGGGGGCAGTGTAGAGGGAGCTTCACTCTGTATCTAACCCCGTGCTGTACCTGTCCTGGGAGTGTTTGATGGGGACAGTGTAGAGGGAGCTTTACTCTGTATCTAACCCCATGCTGTACCTGTCCTGGGCGTGTTTGATGGGGACAGTGTAGAGGGAGCTTTACTCTGTATCTAACCCCGTGCTGTACGTGTCCTGGGAGTGTTTGATGGGGACAGAGTAGAGGGAGCTTTATTCTGTATCTAACCCCGTGCTTTCCCTGTCCTGGGAGTGTTTGCTGGGGACAGTGTAGAGGGAGCTTTACTCTGTATCTAACCCCGTGCTGTACCTGTCCTGGGAGTGTTTGATGGGGGGACAGTGTAGAGGGAGCTTTACTCTGTATCTAACCCCGTGCTGTACCTGTCCTGGGAGTGTTTGATGGGGGACAGTGTAGAGGGAGCTTTGCTCTGTATCTAACCCCGTGCTGTACCTGTCCTGGGAGTGTTTGGTGGGGACAGTGTAGAGGGAGCTTTACTCTGTATCTAACCCCGTGCTGTACCTGTCCTGGGAGGGTGTGATGGGTGACAGTGTCGAGGGAGCTTTTTTCTGTCTCTAACCCCGTGCTGTACCTGTCCTGGGAGTGTTTGATGGGGACAGTGTAGAGGAAGCTTTACTCTGTATCTAACCCCGTGCTGTACCTGTCCTGGGAGTGTTTGATGGGGGGCAGTGTGGAGGGAGCTTTACTCTGTATCTAACCCCGTGCTGTACCTGTCCTGGGAGTGTCTGATGGGGACAGTGTAGAGGGAGCTTTACTCTGTATCTAACCCCATGCTGTACCTGTCCTGGGCGTGTTTGATGGGGACAGTGTAGAGGGAGCTTTACTCTGTATCTAACCCCGTGCTGTACCTGTCCTGGGAGTGTCTGATGGGGACAGTGTAGAGGGAGCTTTACTCTGTATCTAACCCCGTGCTGTACCTGTCCTGGGAGTGTTTGATGGGGGGACAGTGCAGAGGGAGCTTTACTCTGTATCTAACCCCGTACTGTACCTGTCCTGGGAGTGTTTGATGGGGGGCAGTGTAGAGGTACCTTTACTCTGTATCTAACCCCGTGCTGTACCTGTCCTGGGAGTGTTTGATGGGGACAGTGTAGAGGGAGCTTTACTCTGTATCTAACCCCGTGCTGTACCTGTCCTGGGAGGGTTTCATAGGTGACAGTGTCGAGGGAGCTTTTTTCTGTCTCTAACCCCGTGCTGTACCTGTCCTGGGAGTGTTTGATGGGGACAGAGTAGAGGGAGCTTTATTCTGTATCTAACCCCGTGCTTTCCCTGTCCTGGGAGTGTTCGATGGGGGGCAGTGTAGAGGGAGCTTTACTCTGTATCTAACCCCGTGCTGTACCTGTCCTGGGAGTGTTTGATGGGGGACAGTGTAGAGGGAGCTTTGCTCTGTATCTAACTCCGTGCTGTACCTGTCCTGGGAGTGTTTGATGGGGACAGTGTAGAGGAAGCTTTACTCTGTATCTAACCCCGTGCTGTACCTGTCCTGGGAGTGTTTGATGGGGGGCAGTGTGGAGGGAGCTTAACTCTGTATCTAACCCCGTGCTGTACCTGTCCTGGGAGTGTTTGATGGGGACAGTGTAGAGGGAGCTTTACTCTGTATCTAACCCCATGCTGTACCTGTCCTGGGCGTGTTTGATGGGGACAGTGTAGAGGGAGCTTTACTCTGTATCTAACCGCGTGCTGTACCTGTCCTGGGAGTGTTTGATGGGGACAGAGTAGAGGGAGCTTTATTCTGTATCTAACCCCGTGCTTTCCCTGTCCTGGGAGTGTTTGATGGGGACAGTGTAGAGGGAGCTTTACTCTGTATCTAACCCCGTACTGTACCTGTCCTGGGAGTGTTTGATGGGGGGCAGTGTAGAGGGACCTTTACTCTGTATCTAAACCCGTGCTGTACCTGTCCTGGGAGTGTTTGATGGGGACAGTGTAGAGGGAGAGTTACTCTGTATCTAAGCCCGTGCTGTACCTGTCCTGGGAGTGTTTGATGGGGGACAGTGTAGAGGGAGCTTTGCTCTGTATCTAACCCCGTGCTGTACCTGTCCTGGGAGGGTTTGATGGGTGACAGTGTCGAGGGAGCTTTTTTCTGTCTCTAACCCCGTGCTGTACCTGTCCTGGGAGTGTTTGATGGGGACAGTGTAGAGGAAGCTTTACTCTGTATCTAACCCCGTGCTGTACCTGTCCTGGGAGTGTTTGATGGGGGGCAGTGTAGAGGGAGCTTTACTCTGTATCTAACCCCGTGCTGTACCTGTCCTGGGAGTGTTTGATGGGGGACAGTGTAGAGGGAGCTTTGCTCTGTATCTAACCCCGTGCTGTACCTGTCCTGGGAGTGTTTGATGGGGACAGTGTAGAGGGAGCTTTACTCTGTATCTAACCCCGTGCTGTACCTGTCCTGGGAGGGTTTGATGGGTGACAGGGTCGAGGGAGCTTTTTTCTGTCTCAAAGCCCGTGCTGTACCTGTCCTGGGAGTGTTTGATGGGGACAGTGTAGAGGAAGCTTTACTCTGTATCTAACCCCGTGCTGTACCTGTCCTGGGAAGGTTTGATGGGGGTCAGTGTAGAGGGAGCTTCACTCTGTATCTAACCCCGTGCTGTACCTGTCCTGGGAGTGTTTGATGGGGACAGTGTAGAGGGAGCTTTACTCTGTATCTAACCCCATGCTGTACCTGTCCTGGGCGTGTTTGATGGGGACAGTGTAGAGGGAGCTTTACTTTGTATCTAACCGCGTGCTGTACCTGTCCTGGGAGTGTTTGATGGGGACAGAGTAGAGGGAGCTTTATTCTGTATCTAACCCCGTGCTTTCCCTGTCCTGGGAGTTTTTGCTGGGGACAGTGTAGAGGGAGCGTTACTCTGTATCTAACCCCGTGCTGTACCTGTCCTGGGAGTGTTTGATGGGGGGACAGTGTAGAGGGAGCTTTACTCTGTATCTAACCCCGTGCTGTACCTGTCCTGGGAGTGTTTGATGGGGACAGTGTAGAGGGAGCTTTACTCTGTATCTAACCCCATGCTGTACCTGTCCTGGGCGTGTTTGATGGGGACAGTGTAGAGGGAGCTTTACTCTGTATCTAACCGCGTGCTGTACCTGTCCTGGGAGTGTTTGATGGGGACAGAGTAGAGGGAGCTTTATTCTGTATCTAACCCCGTGCTTTCCCTGTCCTGGGAGTGTTTGATGGGGACAGTGTAGAGGGAGCTTTACTCTGTATCTAACCCCGTACTGTACCTGTCCTGGGAGTGTTTGATGGGGGGCAGTGTAGAGGGACCTTTACTCTGTATCTAACCCCGTGCTGTACCTGTCCTGGGAGTGTTTGATGGGGACAGTGTAGAGGGAGAGTTACTCTGTATCTAAGCCCGTGCTGTACCTGTCCTGGGAGTGTTTGATGGGGGACAGTGTAGAGGGAGCTTTGCTCTGTATCTAACCCCGTGCTGTACCTGTCCTGGGAGGGTTTGATGGGTGACAGTGTCGAGGGAGCTTTTTTCTGTCTCTAACCCCGTGCTGTACCTGTCCTGGGAGTGTTTGATGGGGACAGTGTAGAGGAAGCTTTACTCTGTATCTAACCCCGTGCTGTACCTGTCCTGGGAGTGTTTGATGGGGGGCAGTGTAGAGGGAGCTTCACTCTGTATCTAACCCCGTGCTGTACCTGTCCTGGGAGTGTTTGATGGGGACAGTGTAGAGGGAGCTTTACTCTGTATCTAACCCCATGCTGTACCTGTCCTGGGCGTGTTTGATGGGGACAGTGTAGAGGGAGCTTTACTTTGTATCTAACCGCGTGCTGTACCTGTCCTGGGAGTGTTTGATGGGGACAGAGTAGAGGGAGCTTTATTCTGTATCTAACCCCGTGCTTTCCCTGTCCTGGGAGTTTTTGCTGGGGACAGTGTAGAGGGAGCGTTCCTCTGTATCTAACCCCGTGCTGTACCTGTCCTGGGAGTGTTTGATGGGGGGACAGTGTAGAGGGAGCTTTACTCTGTATCTAACCCCGTGCCGTACCTGTCCTGGGAGTGTTTGATGGGGGACAGTGTAGAGGGAGCTTTGCTCTGTATCTAACCCCGTGCTGTACCTGTCCTGGGAGGGTTTGATGGGTGACAGTGTCGAGGGAGCTTTTTTCTGTCTCTAACCCCGTGCTCTACCTGTCCTGGGAGTGTTTGATGGGGACAGAGTAGAGGGAGCTTTATTCTGTATCTAACCCCGTGCTTTCCCTGTCCTGGGAGTGTTCGATGGGGGGCAGTGTAGAGGGAGCTTTACTCTGTATCTAACCCCGTGCTGTACCTGTCCTGGGAGTGTTTGATGGGGACAGTGTAGAGGGAGAGTTACTCTGTATCTAACCCCGTGCTGTACCTGTCCTGGGAGTGTTTGATGGGGGACAGTGGAGAGGGAGCTTTGCTCTGTATCTAACCCCGTGCTGTACCTGTCCTGGGAGTGTTTGATGGGGACAGTGTAGAGGGAGCTTTACTCTGTATCTAACCCCGTGCTGTACCTGTCCTGGGAGGGTTTCATAGGTGACAGTGTCGAGGGAGCTTTTTTCTGTCTCTAACCCCGTGCTGTACCTGTCCTGGGAGTGTTTGATGGGGACAGTGTAGAGGAAGCTTTACTCTGTATCTAACCCCGTGCTGTACCTGTCCTGGGAGTGTTTGATGGGGGGCAGTGTGGAGGGAGCTTAACTCTGTATCTAACCCCGTGCTGTACCTGTCCTGGGAGTGTTTGATGGGGACAGTGTAGAGGGAGCTTTACTCTGTATCTAACCCCATGCTGTACCTGTCCTGGGCGTGTTTGATGGGGACAGTGTAGAGGGAGCTTTATTCTGTATCTAACCCCGTGCTTTCCCTGTCCTGGGAGTGTTTGATGGGAGACAGTGTAGAGGGAGCTTTACTCTGTATCTAACCGCGTGCTGTACCTGTCCTGGGAGTGTTTGATGGGGACAGAGTAGAGGGAGCTTTATTCTGTATCTAACCCCGTGCTTTCCCTGTCCTGGGAGTGTTTGATGGGGACAGTGTAGAGGGAGCTTTACTCTGTATCTAACCCCGTACTGTACCTGTCCTGGGAGTGTTTGATGGGGGGCAGTGTAGAGGGACCTTTACTCTGTATCTAACCCCGTGCTGTACCTGTCCTGGGAGTGTTTGATGGGGACAGTGTAGAGGGAGAGTTACTCTGTATCTAAGCCCGTGCTGTACCTGTCCTGGGAGTGTTTGATGGGGGACAGTATAGAGGGAGCTTTGCTCTGTATCTAACCCCGTGCTGTACCTGTCCTGGGAGGGTTTGATGGGTGACAGTGTCGAGGGAGCTTTTTTCTGTCTCTAACCCCGTGCTGTACCTGTCCTGGGAGTGTTTGATGGGGACAGTGTAGAGGAAGCTTTACTCTGTATCTAACCCCGTGCTGTACCTGTCCTGGGAGTGTTTGATGGGGGGCAGTGTAGAGGGAGCTTTACTCTGTATCTAACCCCGTGCTGTACCTGTCCTGGGAGTGTTTGATGGGGGACAGTGTAGAGGGAGCTTTGCTCTGTATCTAACCCCGTGCTGTACCTGTCCTGGGAGTGTTTGATGGGGACAGTGTAGAGGGAGCTTTACTCTGTATCTAACCCCGTGCTGTACCTGTCCTGGGAGGGTTTGATGGGTGACAGGGTCGAGCGAGCTTTTTTCTGTCTCAAAGCCCGTGCTGTACCTGTCCTGGGAGTGTTTGATGGGGACAGTGTAGAGGAAGCTTTACTCTGTATCTAACCCCGTGCTGTACCTGTCCTGGGAAGGTTTGATGGGGGGCAGTGTAGAGGGAGCTTCACTCTGTATCTAACCCCGTGCTGTACCTGTCCTGGGAGTGTTTGATGGGGACAGTGTAGAGGGAGCTTTACTCTGTATCTAACCCCATGCTGTACCTGTCCTGGGCGTGTTTGATGGGGACAGTGTAGAGGGAGCTTTACTTTGTATCTAACCGCGTGCTGTACCTGTCCTGGGAGTGTTTGATGGGGACAGAGTAGAGGGAGCTTTATTCTGTATCTAACCCCGTGCTTTCCCTGTCCTGGGAGTTTTTGCTGGGGACAGTGTAGAGGGAGCGTTACTCTGTATCTAACCCCGTGCTGTACCTGTCCTGGGAGTGTTTGATGGGGGGACAGTGTAGAGGGAGCTTTACTCTGTATCTAACCCCGTGCTGTACCTGTCCTGGGAGTGTTTGATGGGGACAGTGTAGAGGGAGCTTTACTCTGTATCTAACCCCATGCTGTACCTGTCCTGGGCGTGTTTGATGGGGACAGTGTAGAGGGAGCTTTACTCTGTATCTAACCGCGTGCTGTACCTGTCCTGGGAGTGTTTGATGGGGACAGAGTAGAGGGAGCTTTATTCTGTATCTAACCCCGTGCTTTCCCTGTCCTGGGAGTGTTTGATGGGGACAGTGTAGAGGGAGCTTTACTCTGTATCTAACCCCGTACTGTACCTGTCCTGGGAGTGTTTGATGGGGGGCAGTGTAGAGGGACCTTTACTCTGTATCTAACCCCGTGCTGTACCTGTCCTGGGAGTGTTTGATGGGGACAGTGTAGAGGGAGAGTTACTCTGTATCTAAGCCCGTGCTGTACCTGTCCTGGGAGTGTTTGATGGGGGACAATGTAGAGGGAGCTTTGCTCTGTATCTAACCCCGTGCTGTACCTGTCCTGGGAGGGTTTGATGGGTGACAGTGTCGAGGGAGCTTTTTTCTGTCTCTAACCCCGTGCTGTACCTGTCCTGGGAGTGTTTGATGGGGACAGTGTAGAGGAAGCTTTACTCTGTATCTAACCCCGTGCTGTACCTGTCCTGGGAGTGTTTGATGGGGGGCAGTGTAGAGGGAGCTTTACTCTGTATCTAACCCCGTGCTGTACCTGTCCTGGGAGTGTTTGATGGGGGACAGTGTAGAGGGAGCTTTGCTCTGTATCTAACCCCGTGCTGTACCTGTCCTGGGAGTGTTTGATGGGGACAGTGTCGAGGGAGCTTTACTCTGTATCTAACCCCGTGCTGTACCTGTCCTGGGAGGGTTTGATGGGTGACAGGGTCGAGGGAGCTTTTTTCTGTCTCAAAGCCCGTGCTGTACCTGTCCTGGGAGTGTTTGATGGGGACAGTGTAGAGGAAGCTTTACTCTGTATCTAACCCCGTGCTGTACCTGTCCTGGGAAGGTTTGATGGGGGGCAGTGTAGAGGGAGCTTCACTCTGTATCTAACCCCGTGCTGTACCTGTCCTGGGAGTGTTTGATGGGGACAGTGTAGAGGGAGCTTTACTCTGTATCTAACCCCATGCTGTACCTGTCCTGGGCGTGTTTGATGGGGACAGTGTAGAGGGAGCTTTACTTTGTATCTAACCGCGTGCTGTACCTGTCCTGGGAGTGTTTGATGGGGACAGAGTAGAGGGAGCTTTATTCTGTATCTAACCCCGTGCTTTCCCTGTCCTGGGAGTTTTTGCTGGGGACAGTGTAGAGGGAGCGTTACTCTGTATCTAACCCCGTGCTGTACCTGTCCTGGGAGTGTTTGATGGGGGGACAGTGTAGAGGGAGCTTTACTCTGTATCTAACCCCGTGCTGTACCTGTCCTGGGAGTGTTTGATGGGGGACAGTGTAGAGGGAGCTTTGCTCTGTATCTAACCCCGTGCTGTACCTGTCCTGGGAGGGTTTGATGGGTGACAGTGTCGAGGGAGCTTTTTTCTGTCTCTAACCCCGTGCTCTACCTGTCCTGGGAGTGTTTGATGGGGACAGAGTAGAGGGAGCTTTATTCTGTATCTAACCCCGTGCTTTCCCTGTCCTGGGAGTGTTCGATGGGGGGCAGTGTAGAGGGAGCTTTACTCTGTATCTAACCCCGTGCTGTACCTGTCCTGGGAGTGTTTGATGGGGACAGTGTAGAGGGAGAGTTACTCTGTATCTAACCCCGTGCTGTACCTGTCCTGGGAGTGTTTGATGGGGGACAGTGTAGAGGGAGCTTTGCTCTGTATCTAACCCCGTGCTGTACCTGTCCTGGGAGTGTTTGATGGGGACAGTGTAGAGGGAGCTTTACTCTGTATCTAACCCCGTGCTGTACCTGTCCTGGGAGGGTTTCATAGGTGACAGTGTCGAGGGAGCTTTTTTCTGTCTCTAACCCCGTGCTGTACCTGTCCTGGGAGTGTTTGATGGGGACAGAGTAGAGGGAGCTTTACTCTGTATCTAACCCCGTGCTGTACCTGTCCTGGGAGTGTTTGATGGGGGGCAGTGTGGAGGGAGCTTAACTCTGTATCTAACCCCGTGCTGTACCTGTCCTGGGAGTGTTTGATGGGGACAGTGTAGAGGGAGCTTTACTCTGTATCTTACCCCATGCTGTACCTGTCCTGGGCGTGTTTGATGGGGACAGTGTAGAGGGAGCTTTACTCTGTATCTAACCCCGTGCTGTACCTGTCCTGGGAGTGTTTGATGGGGGACAGTGTAGAGGGAGCTTTACTCTGTATCTAACCGCGTGCTGTACCTGTCCTGGGAGTGTTTGATGGGGACAGAGTAGAGGGAGCTTTATTCTGTATCTAACCCCGTGCTTTCCCTGTCCTGGGAGTGTTTGCTGGGGACAGTGTAGAGGGAGCTTTACTCTGTATCTAACCCCGTGCTGTACCTGTCCTGGGAGTGTTTGATGGGGGGACAGTGTAGAGGGAGCTTTACTCTGTATCTAACCCCGTGCTGTACCTGTCCTGGGAGTGTTTGATGGGGGACAGTGTAGAGGGAGCTTTACTCTGTATCTAACCCCGTACTGTACCTGTCCTGGGAGTGTTTGATGGGGGGCAGTGTAGAGGGACCTTTACTCTGTATCTAACCCCGTGCTGTACCTGTCCTGGGAGTGTTTGATGGGGACAGTGTAGAGGGAGCTTTACTCTGTATCTAACCCCGTGCTGTACCTGTCCTGGGAGGGTTTGATGGGTGACAGTGTCGAGGGAGCTTTTTTCTGTCTCTAACCCCGTGCTGTACCTGTCCTGGGAGTGTTTGATGGGGACAGTGTAGAGGAAGCTTTACTCTGTATCTAACCCCGTGCTGTACCTGTCCTGGGAGTGTTTGATGGGGGGCAGTGTAGAGGGAGCTTTACTCTGTATCTAACCCCGTGCTGTACCTGTCCTGGGAGTGTTTGATGGGGGACAGTGTAGAGGGAGAGTTACTCTGTATCTAACCCCGTGCTGTACCTGTCCTGGGAGTGTTTGATGGGGACAGTGTAGAGGGAGCTTTGCTCTGTATCTAACCCCGTGCTGTACCTGTCCTGGGAGTGTTTGATGGGGACAGTGTAGAGGGAGCTTTACTCTGTATCTAACCCCGTGCTGTACCTGTCCTGGGATGGTTTGATGGGTGACAGTGTCGAGGGAGCTTTTTTCTGTCTCAAAGCCCGTGCTGTACCTGTCCTGGGAGTGTTTGATGGGGACAGTGTAGAGGAAGCTTTACTCTGTATCTAACCCCGTGCTGTACCTGTCCTGGGAAGATTTGATGGGGGGCAGTGTAGAGGGAGCTTCACTCTGTATCTAACCCCGTGCTGTACCTGTCCTGGGAGTGTTTGATGGGGACAGTGTAGAGGGAGCTTTACTCTGTATCTAACCCCATGCTGTACTTGTCCTGGGCGTGTTTGATGGGGACAGTGTAGAGGGAGCTTTACTCTGTATCTAACCGCGTGCTGTACCTGTCCTGGGAGTGTTTGATGGGGACAGAGTAGAGGGAGCTTTATTCTGTATCTAACCCCGTGCTTTCCCTGTCCTGGGAGTTTTTGCTGGGGACAGTGTAGAGGGAGCTTTACTCTGTATCTAACCCCGTGCTGTACCTGTCCTGGGAGTGTTTGATGGGGGACAGTGTAGAGGGAGCTTTGCTCTGTATCTAACCCCGTGCTGTACCTGTCCTGGGAGTGTTTGATGGGGACAGTGTAGAGGGAGATTTACTCTGTATCTAACCCCGTGCTGTACCTGTCCTGGGAGGGTTTGATGGGTGACAGTGTCGAGGGAGCTTTTTTCTGTCTCTAACCCCGTGCTGTACCTGTCCTGGGAGTGTTTGATGGGGACAGTGTAGAGGAAGCTTTACTCTGTATCTAACCCCGTGCTGTACCTGTCCTGGGAGTGTTTAATGGGGGGCAGTGTGGAGGGAGCTTTACTCTGTATCTAACCCCGTGCTGTACCTGTCCTGGGAGTGTTTGATGGGGACAGTGTAGAGGGAGCTTTACTCTGTATCTAACCCCATGCTGTACCTGTCCTGGGCGTGTTTGATGGGGACAGTGTAGAGGGAGCTTTACTCTGTATCTAACCGCGTGCAGTACCTGTCCTGGGAGTGTTTGATGGGAACAGAGTAGAGGGAGCTTTATTCTGTATCTAACCCCGTGCTTTCCCTGTCCTGGGAGTGTTTGCTGGGGACAGTGTAGAGGGAGCTTTACTCTGTATCTAACACCGTGCTGTACCTGTCCTGGGAGTGTTTGATGGGGACAGTGTAGAGGGAGCTTTACTCTGTATCTAACCCCATGCTGTACCTGTCCTGGGCGTGTTTGATGGGGACAGTGTAGAGGGAGCTTTACTTTGTATCTAACCGCGTGCTGTACCTGTCCTGGGAGTGTTTGATGGGGACAGAGTAGAGGGAGCTTTATTCTGTATCTAACCCCGTGCTTTCCCTGTCCTGGGAGTTTTTGCTGGGGACAGTGTAGAGGGAGCGTTACTCTGTATCTAACCCCGTGCTGTACCTGTCCTGGGAGTGTTTGATGGGGGGACAGTGTAGTGGGAGCTTTACTCTGTATCTAACCCCGTGCTGTACCTGTCCTGGGAGTGTTTGATGGGGACAGTGTAGAGGGAGCTTTACTCTGTATCTAACCCCATGCTGTACCTGTCCTGGGCGTGTTTGATGGGGACAGTGTAGAGGGAGCTTTACTCTGTATCTAACCGCGTGCTGTACCTGTCCTGGGAGTGTTTGATGGGGACAGAGTAGAGGGAGCTTTATTCTGTATCTAACCCCGTGCTTTCCCTGTCCTGGGAGTGTTTGATGGGGACAGTGTAGAGGGAGCTTTACTCTGTATCTAACCCCGTACTGTACCTGTCCTGGGAGTGTTTGATGGGGGGCAGTGTAGAGGGACCTTTACTCTGTATCTAACCCCGTGCTGTACCTGTCCTGGGAGTGTTTGATGGGGACAGTGTAGAGGGAGAGTTACTCTGTATCTAAGCCCGTGCTGTACCTGTCCTGGGAGTGTTTGATGGGGGACAATGTAGAGGGAGCTTTGCTCTGTATCTAACCCCGTGCTGTACCTGTCCTGGGAGGGTTTGATGGGTGACAGTGTCGAGGGAGCTTTTTTCTGTCTCTAACCCCGTGCTGTACCTGTCCTGGGAGTGTTTGATGGGGACAGTGTAGAGGAAGCTTTACTCTGTATCTAACCCCGTGCTGTACCTGTCCTGGGAGTGTTTGATGGGGGGCAGTGTAGAGGGAGCTTTACTCTGTATCTAACCCCGTGCTGTACCTGTCCTGGGAGTGTTTGATGGGGGACAGTGTAGAGGGAGCTTTGCTCTGTATCTAACCCCGTGCTGTACCTGTCCTGGGAGTGTTTGATGGGGACAGTGTCGAGGGAGCTTTACTCTGTATCTAACCCCGTGCTGTACCTGTCCTGGGAGGGTTTGATGGGTGACAGGGTCGAGGGAGCTTTTTTCTGTCTCAAAGCCCGTGCTGTACCTGTCCTGGGAGTGTTTGATGGGGACAGTGTAGAGGAAGCTTTACTCTGTATCTAACCCCGTGCTGTACCTGTCCTGGGAAGGTTTGATGGGGGGCAGTGTAGAGGGAGCTTCACTCTGTATCTAACCCCGTGCTGTACCTGTCCTGGGAGTGTTTGATGGGGACAGTGTAGAGGGAGCTTTACTCTGTATCTAACCCCATGCTGTACCTGTCCTGGGCGTGTTTGATGGGGACAGTGTAGAGGGAGCTTTACTTTGTATCTAACCGCGTGCTGTACCTGTCCTGGGAGTGTTTGATGGGGACAGAGTAGAGGGAGCTTTATTCTGTATCTAACCCCGTGCTTTCCCTGTCCTGGGAGTTTTTGCTGGGAACAGTGTAGAGGGAGCGTTACTCTGTATCTAACCCCGTGCTGTACCTGTCCTGGGAGTGTTTGATGGGGGGACAGTGTAGAGGGAGCTTTACTCTGTATCTAACCCCGTGCTGTACCTGTCCTGGGAGTGTTTGATGGGGGACAGTGTAGAGGGAGCTTTGCTCTGTATCTAACCCCGTGCTGTACCTGTCCTGGGAGGGTTTGATGGGTGACAGTGTCGAGGGAGCTTTTTTCTGTCTCTAACCCCGTGCTCTACCTGTCCTGGGAGTGTTTGATGGGGACAGAGTAGAGGGAGCTTTACTCTGTATCTAACCCCGTGCTGTACCTGTCCTGGGAGTGTTTGATGGGGACAGTGTAGAGGGAGAGTTACTCTGTATCTAACCCCGTGCTGTACCTGTCCTGGGAGTGTTTGATGGGGGACAGTGTAGAGGGAGCTTTGCTCTGTATCTAACCCCGTGCTGTACCTGTCCTGGGAGTGTTTGATGGGGACAGTGTAGAGGGAGCTTTACTCTGTATCTAACCCCGTGCTGTACCTGTCCTGGGAGGGTTTCATAGGTGACAGTGTCGAGGGAGCTTTTTTCTGTCTCTAACCCCGTGCTGTACCTGTCCTGGGAGTGTTTGATGGGGACAGAGTAGAGGGAGCTTTACTCTGTATCTAACCCCGTGCTGTACCTGTCCTGGGAGTGTTTGATGGGGGGCAGTGTGGAGGGAGCTTAACTCTGTATCTAACCCCGTGCTGTACCTGTCCTGGGAGTGTTTGATGGGGACAGTGTAGAGGGAGCTTTACTCTGTATCTTACCCCATGCTGTACCTGTCCTGGGCGTGTTTGATGGGGACAGTGTAGAGGGAGCTTTACTCTGTATCTAACCCCGTGCTGTACCTGTCCTGGGAGTGTTTGATGGGGGACAGTGTAGAGGGAGCTTTACTCTGTATCTAACCGCGTGCTGTACCTGTCCTGGGAGTGTTTGATGGGGACAGAGTAGAGGGAGCTTTATTCTGTATCTAACCCCGTGCTTTCCCTGTCCTGGGAGTGTTTGCTGGGGACAGTGTAGAGGGAGCTTTACTCTGTATCTAACCCCGTGCTGTACCTGTCCTGGGAGTGTTTGATGGGGGGACAGTGTAGAGGGAGCTTTACTCTGTATCTAACCCCGTGCTGTACCTGTCCTGGGAGTGTTTGATGGGGGACAGTGTAGAGGGAGCTTTACTCTGTATCTAACCCCGTACTGTACCTGTCCTGGGAGTGTTTGATGGGGGGCAGTGTAGAGGGACCTTTACTCTGTATCTAACCCCGTGCTGTACCTGTCCTGGGAGTGTTTGATGGGGACAGTGTAGAGGGAGCTTTACTCTGTATCTAACCCCGTGCTGTACCTGTCCTGGGAGGGTTTGATGGGTGACAGTGTCGAGGGAGCTTTTTTCTGTCTCTAACCCCGTGCTGTACCTGTCCTGGGAGTGTTTGATGGGGACAGTGTAGAGGAAGCTTTACTCTGTATCTAACCCCGTGCTGTACCTGTCCTGGGAGTGTTTGATGGGGGGCAGTGTAGAGGGAGCTTTACTCTGTATCTAACCCCGTGCTGTACCTGTCCTGGGAGTGTTTGATGGGGGACAGTGTAGAGGGAGAGTTACTCTGTATCTAACCCCGTGCTGTACCTGTCCTGGGAGTGTTTGATGGGGACAGTGTAGAGGGAGCTTTGCTCTGTATCTAACCCCGTGCTGTACCTGTCCTGGGAGTGTTTGATGGGGACAGTGTAGAGGGAGCTTTACTCTGTATCTAACCCCGTGCTGTACCTGTCCTGGGATGGTTTGATGGGTGACAGTGTCGAGGGAGCTTTTTTCTGTCTCAAAGCCCGTGCTGTACCTGTCCTGGGAGTGTTTGATGGGGACAGTGTAGAGGAAGCTTTACTCTGTATCTAACCCCGTGCTGTACCTGTCCTGGGAAGATTTGATGGGGGGCAGTGTAGAGGGAGCTTCACTCTGTATCTAACCCCGTGCTGTACCTGTCCTGGGAGTGTTTGATGGGGACAGTGTAGAGGGAGCTTTACTCTGTATCTAACCCCATGCTGTACTTGTCCTGGGCGTGTTTGATGGGGACAGTGTAGAGGGAGCTTTACTCTGTATCTAACCGCGTGCTGTACCTGTCCTGGGAGTGTTTGATGGGGACAGAGTAGAGGGAGCTTTATTCTGTATCTAACCCCGTGCTTTCCCTGTCCTGGGAGTTTTTGCTGGGGACAGTGTAGAGGGAGCTTTACTCTGTATCTAACCCCGTGCTGTACCTGTCCTGGGAGTGTTTGATGGGGGGACAGTGTAGAGGGAGCTTTACTCTGTATCTAACCCCGTGCTGTACCTGTCCTGGGAGTGTTTGATGGGGGACAGTGTAGAGGGAGCTTTGCTCTGTATCTAACCCCGTGCTGTACCTGTCCTGGGAGTGTTTGATGGGGACAGTGTAGAGGGAGATTTACTCTGTATCTAACCCCGTGCTGTACCTGTCCTGGGAGGGTTTGATGGGTGACAGTGTCGAGGGAGCTTTTTTCTGTCTCTAACCCCGTGCTGTACCTGTCCTGGGAGTGTTTGATGGGGACAGTGTAGAGGAAGCTTTACTCTGTATCTAACCCCGTGCTGTACCTGTCCTGGGAGTGTTTAATGGGGGGCAGTGTGGAGGGAGCTTTACTCTGTATCTAACCCCGTGCTGTACCTGTCCTGGGAGTGTTTGATGGGGACAGTGTAGAGGGAGCTTTACTCTGTATCTAACCCCATGCTGTACCTGTCCTGGGCGTGTTTGATGGGGACAGTGTAGAGGGAGCTTTACTCTGTATCTAACCGCGTGCAGTACCTGTCCTGGGAGTGTTTGATGGGAACAGAGTAGAGGGAGCTTTATTCTGTATCTAACCCCGTGCTTTCCCTGTCCTGGGAGTGTTTGCTGGGGACAGTGTAGAGGGAGCTTTACTCTGTATCTAACCCCGTGCTGTACCTGTTCTGGGAGTGTTTGATGGGGGGACAGTGTAGAGGGAGCTTTACTCTGTATCTAACCCCGTACTGTACCTGTCCTGGGAGTGTTTGATGGGGGGCTGTGTAGAGGGACCTTTACTCTGTATCTAACCCCGTGCTGCACCTGTCCTGGGAGTGTTTGATGGGGACAGTGTAGAGGGAGCTTTACTCTGTATCTAACCCCGTGCTGTACCTGTCCTGGGAGGGTTTGATGGGTGACAGTGTCGAGGGAGCTTTTTTCTGTCTCTAACCCTGTGCTGTACCTGTCCTGGGAGTGTTTGATGGGGGGCAGTGTAGAGGGAGCTTCACTCTGTATCTAACCCCATGCTGTACCTGTCCTGGGCGTGTTTGATGGGGACAGTGTAGAGGAAGCTTTACTCTGTATCTAACCCCGTGCTGTACCTGTCCTGGGAGTGTTTGATGGGGGGCAGTGTAGAGGGAGCTTCACTCTGTATCTAACCCCGTGCTGTATCTGTCCTTGGAGTGTTTGATGGGGACAGTGTAGAGGGAGCTTTACTCTGTATCTAACCCCATGCTGTACCTGTCCTGGGCGTGTTTGATGGGGACAGTGTAGAGGAAGCTTTACTCTGTATCTAACCCCGTGCTGTACCTGTCCTGGGAGTGTTTGATGGGGACAGTGTAGAGGGAGCTTTACTCTGTATCTAACCCCATGCTGTACCTGTCCTGGGCGTGTTTGATGGGGACAGTGTAGAGGGAGCTTTACTCTGTATCTAACCCCGTGCTGTACCTGTCCTGGGAGTGTTTGATGGGGGACAGTGTAGAGGGAGCTTTACTCTGTATCTAACCGCGTGCTGTACCTGTCCTGGGAGTGTTTGATGGGGACAGAGTAGAGGGAGCTTTATTCTGTATCTAACCCCGTGCTTTCCCTGTCCTGGGAGTGTTTGCTGGGGACAGTGTAGAGGGAGCTTTACTCTGTTTCTAACCCCGTGCTGTACCTGTCCTGGGAGTGTTTGATGGGGGGACAGTGTAGAGGGAGCTTTACTCTGTATCTAACCCCGTGCTGTACCTGTCCTGGGAGTGTTTGATGGGGGGCTGTGTAGAGGGAGCTTTACTCTGTATCTAACCCCGTGCTGTACCTGTCCTGGGAGTGTTTGATGGGGACAGTGTAGAGGGAGCTTTACTCTGTATCTAACCCCGTGCTGTACCTGTCCTGGGAGTGTTTGATGGGGGGACAGTGTAGAGGGAGCTTTACTCTGTATCTAACTCCGTGCTGTACCTGTCCTGGGAGTGTTTGATGGGGGGCAGTGTAGAGGGAGCTTTACTCTGTATCTAACTCCGTGCTGTACCTGTCCTGGGAGTGTTTGATGGGGACAGTGTAGAGGGAGCTTTACTCTGTATCTAACCCCGTACTGTACCTGTCCTGGGAGTGTTTGATGGGGACAGTGTAGAGGGAGCTTTACTCTGTATCTAACCCTGTGCTGTACCTGTCCTGGGAGGGTTTGATGGGTGACAGTGTAGAGGAAGCTTTACTCTGTATCTAACCCCGTGCTGTACCTGTCCTGGGAGGGTTTGGTGGGGACAGTGTAGAGGGAGCTTTACTCTGTATCTAACCCCGTGCTGTACCTGTCCTGGGAGGGTTTCATAGGTGACAGTGTCGAGGGAGCTTTTTTCTGTCTCTAACCCCGTGCTGTACCTGTCCTGGGAGTGTTTGATGGGGACAGAGTAGAGGGAGCTTTATTCTGTATCTAACCCCGTGCTTTCCCTGTCCTGGGAGTGTTCGATGGGGGACAGTGTAGAGGGAGAGTTACTCTGTATCTAACCCCGTGCTGTACCTGTCCTGGGAGGGTTTGATGGGTGACAGTGTCGAGGGAGCTTTTTTCTGTCTCTAACCCCGTGCTCTACCTGTCCTGGGAGTGTTTGATGGGGACAGTGTAGAGGGAGAGTTACTCTGTATCTAACCCCGTGCTGTACCTGTCCTGGGAGTGTTTGATGGGGGACAGTGTAGAGGGAGCTTTGCTCTGTATCTAACCCCATGCTGTACCTGTCCTGGGAGTGTTTGATGGGGACAGTGTAGAGGGAGCTTTACTCTGTATCTAACCCCGTGCTGTACCTGTCCTGGGAGGGTTTCATAGGTGACAGTGTCGAGGGAGCTTTTTTCTGTCTCTAACCCCGTGCTGTACCTGTCCTGGGAGTGTTTGATGGGGACAGAGTAGAGGGAGCTTTATTCTGTATCTAACCCCGTGCTTTCCCTGTCCTGGGAGTGTTCGATGGGGGGCAGTGTAGAGGGAGCTTTACTCTGTATCTAACCCCGTGCTGTACCTGTCCTGGGAGTGTTTGATGGGGGACAGTGTAGAGGGAGCTTTGCTCTGTATCTAACTCCGTGCTGTACCTGTCCTGGGAGTGTTTGATGGGGACAGTGTAGAGGAAGCTTTACTCTGTATCTAACCCCGTGCTGTACCTGTCCTGGGAGTGTTTGATGGGGGGCAGTGTGGAGGGAGCTTAACTCTGTATCTAACCCCGTGCTGTACCTGTCCTGGGAGTGTTTGATGGGGACAGTGTAGAGGGAGCTTTACTCTGTATCTAACCCCATGCTGTACCTGTCCTGGGCGTGTTTGATGGGGACAGTGTAGAGGGAGCTTTACTCTGTATCTAACCGCGTGCTGTACCTGTCCTGGGAGTGTTTGATGGGGACAGAGTAGAGGGAGCTTTATTCTGTATCTAACCCCGTGCTTTCCCTGTCCTGGGAGTGTTTGCTGGGGACAGTGTAGAGGGAGCTTTACTCTGTATCTAACCCCGTGCTGTACCTGTCCTGAGAGTGTTTGATGGGGGGACAGTGTAGAGGGAGCTTTACTCTGTATCTAACCCCGTGCTGTACCTGTCCTGGGAGTGTTTGATGGGGGACAGTGTAGAGGGAGCTTTACTCTGTATCTAACCCCGTACTGTACCTGTCCTGGGAGTGTTTAATGGGGGGCAGTGTAGAGGGACCTTTACTCTGTATCTAACCCCGTGCTGTACCTGTCCTGGGAGTGTTTGATGGGGACAGTGTAGAGGGAGCTTTACTCTGTATCTAACCCCGTGCTGTACCTGTCCTGGGAGGGTTTGATGGGTGACAGTGTCGAGGGAGCTTTTTTCTGTCTCTAACCCCGTGCTGTACCTGTCCTGGGAGTGTTTGATGGGGACAGTGTAGAGGAAGCTTTACTCTGTATCTAACCCCGTGCTGTACCTGTCCTGGGAGTGTTTGATGGGGGGCAGTGTAGAGGGAGCTTTACTCTGTATCTAACCCCGTGCTGTACCTGTCCTGGGAGTGTTTGATGGGGGACAGTGTAGAGGGAGAGTTACTCTGTATCTAACCCCGTGCTGTACCTGTCCTGGGAGTGTTTGATGGGGGACAGTGTAGAGGGAGCTTTGCTCTGTATCTAACCCCGTGCTGTACCTGTCCTGGGAGTGTTTGATGGGGACAGTGTAGAGGGAGCTTTACTCTGTATCTAACCCCGTGCTGTACCTGTCCTGGGAGGGTTTGATGGGTGACAGTGTCGAGGGAGCTTTTTTCTGTCTCAAAGCCCGTGCTGTACCTGTCCTGGGAGTGTTTGATGGGGACAGTGTAGAGGAAGCTTTACTCTGTATCTAACCCCGTGCTGTACCTGTCCTGGGAAGGTTTGATGGGGGGCAGTGTAGAGGGAGCTTCACTCTGTATCTAACCCCGTGCTGTACCTGTCCTGGGAGTGTTTGATGGGGACAGTGTAGAGGGAGCTTTACTCTGTATCCAACCCCATGCTGTACTTGTCCTGGGCGTGTTTGATGGGGACAGTGTAGAGGGAGCTTTACTCTGTATCTAACCGCGTGCTGTACCTGTCCTGGGAGTGTTTGATGGGGACAGAGTAGAGGGAGCTTTATTCTGTATCTAACCCCGTGCTTTCCCTGTCCTGGGAGTTTTTGCTGGGGACAGTGTAGAGGGAGCTTTACTCTGTATCTAACCCCGTGCTGTACCTGTCCTGGGAGTGTTTGATGGGGGGACAGTGTAGAGGGAGCTTTACTCTGTATCTAACCCCGTGCTGTACCTGTCCTGGGAGTGTTTGATGGGGGACAGTGTAGAGGGAGCTTTGCTCTGTATCTAACCCCGTGCTGTACCTGTCCTGGGAGTGTTTGATGGGGACAGTGTAGAGGGAGATTTACTCTGTATCTAACCCCGTGCTGTACCTGTCCTGGGAGGGTTTGATGGGTGACAGTGTCGAGGGAGCTTTTTTCTGTCTCTAACCCCGTGCTGTACCTGTCCTGGGAGTGTTTGATGGGGACAGTGTAGAGGAAGCTTTACTCTGTATCTAACCCCGTGCTGTACCTGTCCTGGGAGTGTTTGATGGGGGGCAGTGTGGAGGGAGCTTTACTCTGTATCTAACCCCGTGCTGTACCTGTCCTGGGAGTGTTTGATGGGGACAGTGTAGAGGGAGCTTTACTCTGTATCTAACCCCATGCTGTACCTGTCCTGGGCGTGTTTGATGGGGACAGTGTAGAGGGAGCTTTACTCTGTATCTAACCGCGTGCAGTACCTGTCCTGGGAGTGTTTGATGGGGACAGAGTTGAGGGAGCTTTATTCTGTATCTAACCCCGTGCTTTCCCTGTCCTGGGAGTGTTTGCTGGGGACAGTGTAGAGGGAGCTTTACTCTATATCTAACCCCGTGCTGTACCTGTTCTGGGAGTGTTTGATGGGGGGACAGTGTAGAGGGAGCTTTACTCTGTATCTAACCCCGTACTGTACCTGTCCTGGGAGTGTTTGATGGGGGGCTGTGTAGAGGGACCTTTACTCTGTATCTAACCCCGTGCTGCACCTGTCCTGGGAGTGTTTGATGGGGACAGTGTAGAGGGAGCTTTACTCTGTATCTAACCCCGTGCTGTACCTGTCCTGGGAGGGTTTGATGGGTGACAGTGTCGAGGGAGCTTTTTTCTGTCTCTAACCCCGTGCTGTACCTGTCCTGGGAGTGTTTGATGGGGGGCAGTGTAGAGGGAGCTTCACTCTGTATCTAACCCCATGCTGTACCTGTCCTGGGCGTGTTTGATGGGGACAGTGTAGAGGAAGCTTTACTCTGTATCTAACCCCGTGCTGTACCTGTCCTGGGAGTGTTTGATGGGGGGCAGTGTAGAGGGAGCTTCACTCTGTATCTAACCCCATGCTGTACCTGTCCTGGGCGTGTTTGATGGGGACAGTGTAGAGGGAGCTTTACTCTGTATCTAACCGCGTGCTGTACCTGTCCTGGGAGTGTTTGATGGGGACAGAGTAGAGGGAGCTTTATTCTGTATCTAACCCCGTGCTTTCCCTGTCCTGGGAGTGTTTGCTGGGGACAGTGTAGAGGGAGCTTTACTCTGTTTCTAACCCCGTGCTGTACCTGTCCTGGGAGTGTTTGATGGGGGGACAGTGTAGAGGGAGCTTTACTCTGTATCTAACCCCGTGCTGTACCTGTCCTGGGAGTGTTTGATGGGGGGCTGTGTAGAGGGAGCTTTACTCTGTATCTAACCCCGTGCTGTACCTGTCCTGGGAGTGTTTGATGGGGGGACAGTGTAGAGGGAGCTTTCCACTGTATCTAACCCCGTGCTGTACCTGTCCCGGGAGTGTTTGATGGAGACAGTGTAGAGGGAGCTTTACTCTGTATCTAACCCCGTGCTGTACCTGTCCTGGGAGTGTTTGATGGGGACAGTGTAGAGGGAGCTTTACTCTGTATCTAACTCCGTGCTGTACCTGTCCTGGGAGTGTTTGATGGGGGACAGTGTAGAGGGAGCTTTCCACTGTATCTAACCCCGTGCTGTACCTGTCCCGGGAGTGTTTGATGGAGACAGTGTAGAGGGAGCTTTACTCTGTATCTAACCCCGTGCTGTACCTGTCCTGGGAGTGTTTGATGGGGACAGTGTAGAGGGAGCTTTACTCTGTATCTAACCCCGTGCTGTACCTGTCCTGGGAGTGTTTGATGGGGACAGTGTAGAGGGAGCTTTACTCTGTATCTAACTCCGTGCTGTACCTGTCCTGGGAGTGTTTGATGGAGACAGTGTAGAGGGAGCTTTACTCTGTATCTAACTCCGTGCTGTACCTGTCCTGGGAGTGTTTGATGGGGGGCAGTGTAGAGGGAGCTTTACTCTGTATCTAACTCCGTGCTGTACCTGTCCTGGGAGTCATTGATGGGGACAGTGTAGAGGGAGCTTTACTCTGTATCTAACCCCGTACTGTACCTGTCCTGGGAGTGTTTGATGGGGACAGTGTAGAGGGAGCTTTACTCTGTATCTAACCCTGTGCTGTACCTGTCCTGGGAGGGTTTGATGGGTGACAGTGTCGAGGAAGCTTTACTCTGTATCTAACCCCGTGCTGTACCTGTCCTGGGAGTGTTTGATGGGGACAGTGTAGAGGGAGCTTTACTCTGTATCTAACCCCGTGCTGTACCTGTCCTGGGAGGGTTTCATAGGTGACAGTGTCGAGGGAGCTTTTTTCTGTCTCTAACCCCGTGCTGTACCTGTCCTGGGAGTGTTTGATGGGGACAGAGTAGAGGGAGCTTTATTCTGTATCTAACCCCGTGCTTTCCCTGTCCTGGGAGTGTTCGATGGGGGACAGTGTAGAGGGAGAGTTACTCTGTATCTAACCCCGTGCTGTACCTGTCCTGGGAGTGTTTGATGGGGGACAGTGTAGAGGGAGCTTTGCTCTGTATCTAACTCCGTGCTGTACCTGTCCTGGGAGTGTTTGATGGGGACAGTGTAGAGGAAGCTTTACTCTGTATCTAACCCCGTGCTGTACCTGTCCTGGGAGTGTTTGATGGGGGGCAGTGTGGAGGGAGCTTAACTCTGTATCTAACCCCGTGCTGTACCTGTCCTGGGCGTGTTTGATGGGGACAGTGTAGAGGGAGCTTTACTCTGTATCTAACCGCGTGCTGTACCTGTCCTGGGAGTGTTTGATGGGGACAGAGTAGAGGGAGCTTTATTCTGTATCCAACCCCGTGCTTTCCCTGTCCTGGGAGTGTTTGCTGGGGACAGTTTAGAGGGAGCTTTACTCTGTATCTAACCCCGTGCTGTACCTGTCCTGGGAGTGTTTGATGGGGGGACAGTGTAGAGGGAGCTTTACTCTGTATCTAACCCCGTGCTGTACCTGTCCTGGGAGTGTTTGATGGGGGACAGTGTAGAGGGAGCTTTACTCTGTATCTAACCCCGTACTGTACCTGTCCTGGGAGTGTTTGATGGGGGGCAGTGTAGAGGGACCTTTACTCTGTATCTAACCCCGTGCTGTACCTGTCCTGGGAGTGTTTGATGGGGACAGTGTAGAGGGAGCTTTACTCTGTATCTAACCCCGTGCTGTACCTGTCCTGGGAGGGTTTGATGGGTGACAGTGTCGAGGGAGCTTTTTTCTGTCTCTAACCCCGTGCTGTACCTGTCCTGGGAGTGTTTGATGGGGACAGTGTAGAGGAAGCTTTACTCTGTATCTAACCCCGTGCTGTACCTGTCCTGGGAGTGTTTGATGGGGGGCAGTGTAGAGGGAGCTTTACTCTGTATCTAACCCCGTGCTGTACCTGTCCTGGGAGTGTTTGATGGGGACAGTGTAGAGGGAGAGTTACTCTGTATCTAACCCCGTGCTGTACCTGTCCTGGGAGTGTTTGATGGGGGACAGTGTAGAGGGAGCTTTGCTCTGTATCTAACCGCGTGCTGTACCTGTCCTGGGAGTGTTTGATGGGGACAGTGTAGAGGGAGCTTTACTCTGTATCTAACCCCGTGCTGTACCTGTCCTGGGAGGGTTTGATGGGTGACAGTGTCAAGGGAGCTTTTTTCTGTCTCAAAGCCCGTGCTGTACCTGTCCTGGGAGTGTTTGATGGGGACAGTGTAGAGGAAGCTTTACTCTGTATCTAACCCCGTGCTGTACCTGTCCTGGGACGGTTTGATGGGGGGCAGTGTAGAGGGATCTTCACTCTGTATCTAACCCCGTGCTGTACCTGTCCTGGGAGTGTTTGATGGGGACAGTGTAGAGGGAGCTTTACTCTGTATCTAACCCCATGCTGTACCTGTCCTGGGCGTGTTTGATGGGGACAGTGTAGAGGGAGCTTTACTCTGTATCTAACCGCGTGCTGTACCTGTCCTGGGAGTGTTTGATGGGGACAGAGTAGAGGGAGCTTTATTCTGTATCTAACCCCGTGCTTTCCCTGTCCTGGGAGTTTTTGCTGGGGACAGTGTAGAGGGAGCTTTACTCTGTATCTAACCCCGTGCTGTACCTGTCCTGGGAGTGTTTGATGGGGGGCTGTGTAGAGGGAGCTTTACTCTGTATCTAACCCCGTGCTGTACCTGTCCTGGGAGTGTTTGATGGGGGGACAGTGTAGAGGGAGCTTTCCACTGTATCTAACCCCGTGCTGTACCTGTCCCGGGAGTGTTTGATGGAGACAGTGTAGAGGGAGCTTTACTCTGTATCTAACCCCGTGCTGTACCTGTCCTGGGAGTGTTTGATGGGGACAGTGTAGAGGGAGCTTTACTCTGTATCTAACTCCGTGCTGTACCTGTCCTGGGAGTGTTTGATGGGGGACAGTGTAGAGGGAGCTTTCCACTGTATCTAACCCCGTGCTGTACCTGTCCCGGGAGTGTTTGATGGAGACAGTGTAGAGGGAGCTTTACTCTGTATCTAACCCCGTGCTGTACCTGTCCTGGGAGTGTTTGATGGGGACAGTGTAGAGGGAGCTTTACTCTGTATCTAACCCCGTGCTGTACCTGTCCTGGGAGTGTTTGATGGGGACAGTGTAGAGGGAGCTTTACTCTGTATCTAACTCCGTGCTGTACCTGTCCTGGGAGTGTTTGATGGAGACAGTGTAGAGGGAGCTTTACTCTGTATCTAACTCCGTGCTGTACCTGTCCTGGGAGTGTTTGATGGGGGGCAGTGTAGAGGGAGCTTTACTCTGTATCTAACTCCGTGCTGTACCTGTCCTGGGAGTCTTTGATGGGGACAGTGTAGAGGGAGCTTTACTCTGTATCTAACCCCGTACTGTACCTGTCCTGGGAGTGTTTGATGGGGACAGTGTAGAGGGAGCTTTACTCTGTATCTAACCCTGTGCTGTACCTGTCCTGGGAGGGTTTGATGGGTGACAGTGTCGAGGAAGCTTTACTCTGTATCTAACCCCGTGCTGTACCTGTCCTGGGAGTGTTTGATGGGGACAGTGTAGAGGGAGCTTTACTCTGTATCTAACCCCGTGCTGTACCTGTCCTGGGAGGGTTTCATAGGTGACAGTGTCGAGGGAGCTTTTTTCTGTCTCTAACCCCGTGCTGTACCTGTCCTGGGAGTGTTTGATGGGGACAGAGTAGAGGGAGCTTTATTCTGTATCTAACCCCGTGCTTTCCCTGTCCTGGGAGTGTTCGATGGGGGACAGTGTAGAGGGAGAGTTACTCTGTATCTAACCCCGTGCTGTACCTGTCCTGGGAGTGTTTGATGGGGGACAGTGTAGAGGGAGCTTTGCTCTGTATCTAACTCCGTGCTGTACCTGTCCTGGGAGTGTTTGATGGGGACAGTGTAGAGGAAGCTTTACTCTGTATCTAACCCCGTGCTGTACCTGTCCTGGGAGTGTTTGATGGGGGGCAGTGTGGAGGGAGCTTAACTCTGTATCTAACCCCGTGCTGTACCTGTCCTGGGCGTGTTTGATGGGGACAGTGTAGAGGGAGCTTTACTCTGTATCTAACCGCGTGCTGTACCTGTCCTGGGAGTGTTTGATGGGGACAGAGTAGAGGGAGCTTTATTCTGTATCCAACCCCGTGCTTTCCCTGTCCTGGGAGTGTTTGCTGGGGACAGTTTAGAGGGAGCTTTACTCTGTATCTAACCCCGTGCTGTACCTGTCCTGGGAGTGTTTGATGGGGGGACAGTGTAGAGGGAGCTTTACTCTGTATCTAGCCCGTGCTGTACCTGTCCTGGGAGTGTTTGATGGGGGACAGTGTAGAGGGAGCTTTACTCTGTATCTAACCCCGTACTGTACCTGTCCTGGGAGTGTTTGATGGGGGGCAGTGTAGAGGGACCTTTACTCTGTATCTAACCCCGTGCTGTACCTGTCCTGGGAGTGTTTGATGGGGACAGTGTAGAGGGAGCTTTACTCTGTATCTAACCCCGTGCTGTACCTGTCCTGGGAGGGTTTGATGGGTGACAGTGTCGAGGGAGCTTTTTTCTGTCTCTAACCCCGTGCTGTACCTGTCCTGGGAGTGTTTGATGGGGACAGTGTAGAGGAAGCTTTACTCTGTATCTAACCCCGTGCTGTACCTGTCCTGGGAGTGTTTGATGGGGGGCAGTGTAGAGGGAGCTTTACTCTGTATCTAACCCCGTGCTGTACCTGTCCTGGGAGTGTTTGATGGGGACAGTGTAGAGGGAGAGTTACTCTGTATCTAACCCCGTGCTGTACCTGTCCTGGGAGTGTTTGATGGGGGACAGTGTAGAGGGAGCTTTGCTCTGTATCTAACCCCGTGCTGTACCTGTCCTGGGAGTGTTTGATGGGGACAGTGTAGAGGGAGCTTTACTCTGTATCTAACCCCGTGCTGTACCTGTCCTGGGAGGGTTTGATGGGTGACAGTGTCGAGGGAGCTTTTTTCTGTCTCAAAGCCCGTGCTGTACCTGTCCTGGGAGTGTTTGATGGGGACAGTGTAGAGGAAGCTTTACTCTGTATCTAACCCCGTGCTGTACCTGTCCTGGGAAGGTTTGATGGGGGGCAGTGTAGAGGGAGCTTCACTCTGTATCTAACCCCGTGCTGTACCTGTCCTGGGAGTGTTTGATGGGGGCAGTGTAGAGGGAGCTTTACTCTGTATCTAACCCCATGCTGTACCTGTCCTGGGCGTGTTTGATGGGGATAGTGTAGAGGGAGCTTTACTCTGTATCTAACCGCGTGCTGTACCTGTCCTGGGAGTGTTTGATGGGGGACAGAGTAGAGGGAGCTTTATTCTGTATCTAACCCCGTGCTTTCCCTGTCCTGGGAGTTTTTGCTGGGGACAGTGTAGAGGGAGCTTTACTCTGTATCTAACCCCGTGCTGTACCTGTCCTGGGAGTGTTTGATGGGGGGACAGTGTAGAGGGAGCTTTACTCTGTATCTAACCCCGTGCTGTACCTGTCCTGGGAGTGTTTGATGGGGGACAGTGTAGAGGGAGCTTCACTCTGTATCTAACCCCGTGCTGTACCTGTCCTGGGAGTGTTTGATGGGGACAGTGTAGAGGGAGCTTTACTCTGTATCTAACCCCGTGCTGTACCTGTCCTGGGAGGGTTTGATGGGTGACAGTGTCGAGGGAGCTTTTTTCTGTCTCTAACCCCGTGCTGTACCTGTCCTGGGAGTGTTTGATGGGGACAGTGTAGAGGAAGCTTTACTCTGTATCTAACCCCGTGCTGTACCTGTCCTGGGAGTGTTTGATGGGGGGCAGTGTGGAGGGAGCTTTACTCTGTATCTAACCCCGTGCTGTACCTGTCCTGGGAGTGTTTGATGGGGACAGTGTAGAGGGAGCTTTACTCTGTATCTAACCCTGTGCTGTACCTGTCCTGGGAGGGTTTGATGGGTGACAGTGTCGAGGAAGCTTTACTCTGTATCTAACCCCGTGCTGTACCTGTCCTGGGAGTGTTTGATGGGGACAGTGTAGAGGGAGCTTTACTCTGTATCTAACCCCGTGCTGTACCTGTCCTGGGAGGGTTTCATAGGTGACAGTGTCGAAGGAGCTTTTTTCTGTCTCTAACCCCGTGCTGTACCTGTCCTGGGAGTGTTTGATGGGGACAGTGTAGAGGGAGAGTTACTCTGTATCTAACCCCGTGCTGTACCTGTCCTGGGAGTGTTTGATGGGGGACAGTGTAGAGGGAGCTTTGCTCTGTATCTAACTCCGTGCTGTACCTGTCCTGGGAGTGTTTGATGGGGACAGTGTAGAGGAAGCTTTACTCTGTATCTAACCCCGTGCTGTACCTGTCCTGGGAGTGTTTGATGGGGGGCAGTGTGGAGGGAGCTTAACTCTGTATCTAACCCCGTGCTGTACCTGTCCTGGGCGTGTTTGATGGGGACAGTGTAGAGGGAGCTTTACTCTGTATCTAACCGCGTGCTGTACCTGTCCTGGGAGTGTTTGATGGGGACAGAGTAGAGGGAGCTTTATTCTGTATCCAACCCCGTGCTTTCCCTGTCCTGGGAGTGTTTGCTGGGGACAGTTTAGAGGGAGCTTTACTCTGTATCTAACCCCGTGCTGTACCTGTCCTGGGAGTGTTTGATGGGGGGACAGTGTAGAGGGAGCTTTACTCTGTATCTAACCCCGTGCTGTACCTGTCCTGGGAGTGTTTGATGGGGGACAGTGTAGAGGGAGCTTTACTCTGTATCTAACCCCGTACTGTACCTGTCCTGGGAGTGTTTGATGGGGGGCAGTGTAGAGGGACCTTTACTCTGTATCTAACCCCGTGCTGTACCTGTCCTGGGAGTGTTTGATGGGGACAGTGTAGAGGGAGCTTTACTCTGTATCTAACCCCGTGCTGTACCTGTCCTGGGAGGGTTTGATGGGTGACAGTGTCGAGGGAGCTTTTTTCTGTCTCTAACCCCGTGCTGTACCTGTCCTGGGAGTGTTTGATGGGGACAGTGTAGAGGAAGCTTTACTCTGTATCTAACCCCGTGCTGTACCTGTCCTGGGAGTGTTTGATGGGGGGCAGTGTAGAGGGAGCTTTACTCTGTATCTAACCCCGTGCTGTACCTGTCCTGGGAGTGTTTGATGGGGACAGTGTAGAGGGAGAGTTACTCTGTATCTAACCCCGTGCTGTACCTGTCCTGGGAGTGTTTGATGGGGGACAGTGTAGAGGGAGCTTTGCTCTGTATCTAACCGCGTGCTGTACCTGTCCTGGGAGTGTTTGATGGGGACAGTGTAGAGGGAGCTTTACTCTGTATCTAACCCCGTGCTGTACCTGTCCTGGGAGGGTTTGATGGGTGACAGTGTCAAGGGAGCTTTTTTCTGTCTCAAAGCCCGTGCTGTACCTGTCCTGGGAGTGTTTGATGGGGACAGTGTAGAGGAAGCTTTACTCTGTATCTAACCCCGTGCTGTACCTGTCCTGGGACGGTTTGATGGGGGGCAGTGTAGAGGGAGCTTCACTCTGTATCTAACCCCGTGCTGTACCTGTCCTGGGAGTGTTTGATGGGGACAGTGTAGAGGGAGCTTTACTCTGTATCTAACCCCATGCTGTACCTGTCCTGGGCGTGTTTGATGGGGACAGTGTAGAGGGAGCTTTACTCTGTATCTAACCGCGTGCTGTACCTGTCCTGGGAGTGTTTGATGGGGACAGAGTAGAGGGAGCTTTATTCTGTATCTAACCCCGTGCTTTCCCTGTCCTGGGAGTTTTTGCTGGGGACAGTGTAGAGGGAGCTTTACTCTGTATCTAACCCCGTGCTGTACCTGTCCTGGGAGTGTTTGATGGGGGGCTGTGTAGAGGGAGCTTTACTCTGTATCTAACCCCGTGCTGTACCTGTCCTGGGAGTGTTTGATGGGGGGACAGTGTAGAGGGAGCTTTCCACTGTATCTAACCCCGTGCTGTACCTGTCCCGGGAGTGTTTGATGGAGACAGTGTAGAGGGAGCTTTACTCTGTATCTAACCCCGTGCTGTACCTGTCCTGGGAGTGTTTGATGGGGACAGTGTAGAGGGAGCTTTACTCTGTATCTAACTCCGTGCTGTACCTGTCCTGGGAGTGTTTGATGGGGGACAGTGTAGAGGGAGCTTTCCACTGTATCTAACCCCGTGCTGTACCTGTCCCGGGAGTGTTTGATGGAGACAGTGTAGAGGGAGCTTTACTCTGTATCTAACCCCGTGCTGTACCTGTCCTGGGAGTGTTTGATGGGGACAGTGTAGAGGGAGCTTTACTCTGTATCTAACCCCGTGCTGTACCTGTCCTGGGAGTGTTTGATGGGGACAGTGTAGAGGGAGCTTTACTCTGTATCTAACTCCGTGCTGTACCTGTCCTGGGAGTGTTTGATGGAGACAGTGTAGAGGGAGCTTTACTCTGTATCTAACTCCGTGCTGTACCTGTCCTGGGAGTGTTTGATGGGGGGCAGTGTAGAGGGAGCTTTACTCTGTATCTAACTCCGTGCTGTACCTGTCCTGGGAGTCTTTGATGGGGACAGTGTAGAGGGAGCTTTACTCTGTATCTAACCCCGTACTGTACCTGTCCTGGGAGTGTTTGATGGGGACAGTGTAGAGGGAGCTTTACTCTGTATCTAACCCTGTGCTGTACCTGTCCTGGGAGGGTTTGATGGGTGACAGTGTCGAGGAAGCTTTACTCTGTATCTAACCCCGTGCTGTACCTGTCCTGGGAGTGTTTGATGGGGACAGTGTAGAGGGAGCTTTACTCTGTATCTAACCCCGTGCTGTACCTGTCCTGGGAGGGTTTCATAGGTGACAGTGTCGAGGGAGCTTTTTTCTGTCTCTAACCCCGTGCTGTACCTGTCCTGGGAGTGTTTGATGGGGACAGAGTAGAGGGAGCTTTATTCTGTATCTAACCCCGTGCTTTCCCTGTCCTGGGAGTGTTCGATGGGGGACAGTGTAGAGGGAGAGTTACTCTGTATCTAACCCCGTGCTGTACCTGTCCTGGGAGTGTTTGATGGGGGACAGTGTAGAGGGAGCTTTGCTCTGTATCTAACTCCGTGCTGTACCTGTCCTGGGAGTGTTTGATGGGGACAGTGTAGAGGAAGCTTTACTCTGTATCTAACCCCGTGCTGTACCTGTCCTGGGAGTGTTTGATGGGGGGCAGTGTGGAGGGAGCTTAACTCTGTATCTAACCCCGTGCTGTACCTGTCCTGGGCGTGTTTGATGGGGACAGTGTAGAGGGAGCTTTACTCTGTATCTAACCGCGTGCTGTACCTGTCCTGGGAGTGTTTGATGGGGACAGAGTAGAGGGAGCTTTATTCTGTATCCAACCCCGTGCTTTCCCTGTCCTGGGAGTGTTTGCTGGGGACAGTTTAGAGGGAGCTTTACTCTGTATCTAACCCCGTGCTGTACCTGTCCTGGGAGTGTTTGATGGGGGGACAGTGTAGAGGGAGCTTTACTCTGTATCTAGCCCGTGCTGTACCTGTCCTGGGAGTGTTTGATGGGGGACAGTGTAGAGGGAGCTTTACTCTGTATCTAACCCCGTACTGTACCTGTCCTGGGAGTGTTTGATGGGGGGCAGTGTAGAGGGACCTTTACTCTGTATCTAACCCCGTGCTGTACCTGTCCTGGGAGTGTTTGATGGGGACAGTGTAGAGGGAGCTTTACTCTGTATCTAACCCCGTGCTGTACCTGTCCTGGGAGGGTTTGATGGGTGACAGTGTCGAGGGAGCTTTTTTCTGTCTCTAACCCCGTGCTGTACCTGTCCTGGGAGTGTTTGATGGGGACAGTGTAGAGGAAGCTTTACTCTGTATCTAACCCCGTTCTGTACCTGTCCTGGGAGTGTTTGATGGGGGGCAGTGTAGAGGGAGCTTTACTCTGTATCTAACCCCGTGCTGTACCTGTCCTGGGAGTGTTTGATGGGGACAGTGTAGAGGGAGAGTTACTCTGTATCTAACCCCGTGCTGTACCTGTCCTGGGAGTGTTTGATGGGGGACAGTGTAGAGGGAGCTTTGCTCTGTATCTAACCCCGTGCTGTACCTGTCCTGGGAGTGTTTGATGGGGACAGTGTAGAGGGAGCTTTACTCTGTATCTAACCCCGTGCTGTACCTGTCCTGGGAGGGTTTGATGGGTGACAGTGTCGAGGGAGCTTTTTTCTGTCTCAAAGCCCGTGCTGTACCTGTCCTGGGAGTGTTTGATGGGGACAGTGTAGAGGAAGCTTTACTCTGTATCTAACCCCGTGCTGTACCTGTCCTGGGAAGGTTTGATGGGGGGCAGTGTAGAGGGAGCTTCACTCTGTATCTAACCCCGTGCTGTACCTGTCCTGGGAGTGTTTGATGGGGGCAGTGTAGAGGGAGCTTTACTCTGTATCTAACCCCATGCTGTACCTGTCCTGGGCGTGTTTGATGGGGACAGTGTAGAGGGAGCTTTACTCTGTATCTAACCGCGTGCTGTACCTGTCCTGGGAGTGTTTGATGGGGGACAGAGTAGAGGGAGCTTTATTCTGTATCTAACCCCGTGCTTTCCCTGTCCTGGGAGTTTTTGCTGGGGACAGTGTAGAGGGAGCTTTACTCTGTATCTAACCCCGTGCTGTACCTGTCCTGGGAGTGTTTGATGGGGGGACAGTGTAGAGGGAGCTTTACTCTGTATCTAACCCCGTGCTGTACCTGTCCTGGGAGTGTTTGATGGGGGACAGTGTAGAGGGAGCTTCACTCTGTATCTAACCCCGTGCTGTACCTGTCCTGGGAGTGTTTGATGGGGACAGTGTAGAGGGAGCTTTACTCTGTATCTAACCCCGTGCTGTACCTGTCCTGGGAGGGTTTGATGGGTGACAGTGTCGAGGGAGCTTTTTTCTGTCTCTAACCCCGTGCTGTACCTGTCCTGGGAGTGTTTGATGGGGACAGTGTAGAGGAAGCTTTACTCTGTATCTAACCCCGTGCTGTACCTGTCCTGGGAGTGTTTGATGGGGGGCAGTGTGGAGGGAGCTTTACTCTGTATCTAACCCCGTGCTGTACCTGTCCTGGGAGTGTTTGATGGGGACAGTGTAGAGGGAGCTTTACTCTGTATCTAACCCTGTGCTGTACCTGTCCTGGGAGGGTTTGATGGGTGACAGTGTCGAGGAAGCTTTGCTCTGTATCTAACCCCGTGCTGTACCTGTCCTGGGAGTGTTTGATGGGGACAGTGTAGAGGGAGCTTTACTCTGTATCTAACCCCGTGCTGTACCTGTCCTGGGAGGGTTTCATAGGTGACAGTGTCGAAGGAGCTTTTTTCTGTCTCTAACCCCGTGCTGTACCTGTCCTGGGAGTGTTTGATGGGGACAGTGTAGAGGGAGAGTTACTCTGTATCTAACCCCGTGCTGTACCTGTCCTGGGAGTGTTTGATGGGGGACAGTGTAGAGGGAGCTTTGCTCTGTATCTAACTCCGTGCTGTACCTGTCCTGGGAGTGTTTGATGGGGACAGTGTAGAGGAAGCTTTACTCTGTATCTAACCCCGTGCTGTACCTGTCCTGGGAGTGTTTGATGGGGGGCAGTGTGGAGGGAGCTTAACTCTGTATCTAACCCCGTGCTGTACCTGTCCTGGGCGTGTTTGATGGGGACAGTGTAGAGGAAGCTTTACTCTGTATCTAACCGCGTGCTGTACCTGTCCTGGGAGTGTTTGATGGGGACAGAGTAGAGGGAGCTTTATTCTGTATCCAACCCCGTGCTTTCCCTGTCCTGGGAGTGTTTGCTGGGGACAGTTTAGAGGGAGCTTTACTCTGTATCTAACCCCGTGCTGTACCTGTCCTGGGAGTGTTTGATGGGGGGACAGTGTAGAGGGAGCTTTACTCTGTATCTAACCCCGTGCTGTACCTGTCCTGGGAGTGTTTGATGGGGGACAGTGTAGAGGGAGCTTTACTCTGTATCTAACCCCGTACTGTACCTGTCCTGGGAGTGTTTGATGGGGGGCAGTGTAGAGGGACCTTTACTCTGTATCTAACCCCGTGCTGTACCTGTCCTGGGAGTGTTTGATGGGGACAGTGTAGAGGGAGCTTTACTCTGTATCTAACCCCGTGCTGTACCTGTCCTGGGAGGGTTTGATGGGTGACAGTGTCGAGGGAGCTTTTTTCTGTCTCTAACCCCGTGCTGTACCTGTCCTGGGAGTGTTTGATGGGGACAGTGTAGAGGAAGCTTTACTCTGTATCTAACCCCGTGCTGTACCTGTCCTGGGAGTGTTTGATGGGGGGCAGTGTAGAGGGAGCTTTACTCTGTATCTAACCCCGTGCTGTACCTGTCCTGGGAGTGTTTGATGGGGACAGTGTAGAGGGAGAGTTACTCTGTATCTAACCCCGTGCTGTACCTGTCCTGGGAGTGTTTGATGGGGGACAGTGTAGAGGGAGCTTTGCTCTGTATCTAACCCCGTGCTGTACCTGTCCTGGGAGGGTTTGATGGGTGACAGTGTCGAGGGAGCTTTACTCTGTATCTAACCCCGTGCTGTACCTGTCCTGGGAGTGTTTGATGGGGACAGTGTAGAGGGAGCTATACTCTGTATCTAACCCCGTGCTGTACCTGTCCTGGGAGTGTTTGATGGGGGACAGTGTAGAGGGAGCTTTGCTCTGTATCTAACCCCGTGCTGTACCTGTCCTGGGAGTGTTTGATGGGGACAGTGTAGAGGGAGCTTTACTCTGTATCAAACCCCGTGCTGTACCTGTCCTGGGAGGGTTTGATGGGGGTCAGTGTAGAGGGAGCTTTACTCTGTATCTAACCCCGTGCTGTACCTGTCCTGGGAGTGTTTGATGGGGACAGTGTAGAGGGAGCTTTACTCTGTATCTAACCCCGTGCTGTACCTGTCCTGGGAGTGTTTGATGGGGGGACAGTGTAGAGGGAGCTTTACTCTGTATCTAACCCCGTGCTGTACCTGTCCTGGGAGTGTTTGATGGGGACAGTGTAGAGGGAGAGTTACTCTGTATCTAACCCCGTGCTGTACCTGTCCTGGGAGTGTTTGATGGGGGACAGTGTAGAGGGAGCTTTGCTCTGTATCTAACCCCGTGCTGTACCTGTCCTGGGAGTGTTTGATGGGGACAGTGTAGAGGGAGCTTTACTCTGTATCTAACCCCGTGCTGTACCTGTCCTGGGAGGGTTTGATGGGTGACAGTGTCGAGGGAGCTTTATTCTGTCTCAAAGCCCGTGCTGTACCTGTCCTGGGAGTGTTTGATGGGGACAGTGTACAGGAAGCTTTACTCTGTATCTAACCCCGTGCTGTACCTGTCCTGGGAAGTTTTGATGGGGGGCAGTGTAGAGGGAGCTTCACTCTGTATCTAACCCCGTGCTGTACCTGTCCTGGGAGTGTTTGATGGGGGACAGTGTAGAGGGAGCTTTACTCTGTATCTAACCCCGTGCTGTACCTGTCCTGGGAGTGTTTGATGGGGGGCTGTGTAGAGGGACCTTTACTCTGTATCTAACCCCGTGCTGCACCTGTCCTGGGAGTGTTTGATGGGGACAGTGTAGAGGGAGCTTTACTCTGTATCTAACCCCGTGCTGTACCTGTCCTGGGAGGGTTTGATGGGTGACAGTGTCGAGGGAGCTTTTTTCTGTCTCTAACCCCGTGCTGTACCTGTCCTGGGAGTGTTTGATGGGGGGCAGTGTAGAGGGAGCTTCACTCTGTATCTAACCCCATGCTGTACCTGTCCTGGGCGTGTTTGATGGGGACAGTGTAGAGGAAGCTTTACTCTGTATCTAACCCCGTGCTGTACCTGTCCTGGGAGTGTTTGATGGGGGGCAGTGTAGAGGGAGCTTCACTCTGTATCTAACCCCATGCTGTACCTGTCCTGGGCGTGTTTGATGGGGACAGTGTAGAGGGAGCTTTACTCTGTATCTAACCGCGTGCTGTACCTGTCCTGGGAGTGTTTGATGGGGACAGAGTAGAGGGAGCTTTATTCTGTATCTAACCCCGTGCTTTCCCTGTCCTGGGAGTGTTTGCTGGGGACAGTGTACAGGGAGCTTTACTCTGTATCTAACCCCGTGCTGTACCTGTCCTGGGAGTGTTTGATGGGGGGACAGTGTAGAGGGAGCTTTACTCTGTATCTAACCCCGTGCTGTACCTGTCCTGGGAGTGTTTGATGGGGACAGTGTAGAGGGAGCTTTACTCTGTATCTAACCCTGTGCTGTACCTGTCCTGGGAGTGTTTGATGGGGGACAGTGTAGAGGGAGATTTACTCTGTACCTAACCCCGTGCTGTACCTGTCCTGGGAGTGTTTGATGGGGACAGTGTAGAGGGAGCTTTACTCTGTATCTAACCCCGTGCTGTACCTGTCCTGGGAGGGTTTGATGGGTGACAGTGTCGAGGGAGCTTTTTTCTGTCTCTAACCCCGTGCTGTACCTGTCCTGGGAGTGTTTGATGGGGACAGTGTAGAGGAAGCTTTACTCTGTATCTAACCCCGTGCTGTACCTGTCCTGGGAGTGTTTGATGGGGGGCAGTGTAGAGGGAGCTTTACTCTGTATCTAACCCCGTGCTGTACCTGTCCTGGGAGTGTTTGATGGGGACAGTGTAGAGGGAGAGTTACTCTGTATCTAACCCCGTGCTGTACCTGTCCTGGGAGTGTTTGATGGGGGACAGTGTAGAGGGAGCTTTGCTCTGTATCTAACCCCGTGCTGTACCTGTCCTGGGAGTGTTTGATGGGGACAGTGTAGAGGGAGCTTTACTCTGTATCTAACCCCGTGCTGTACCTGTCCTGGGAGTGTTTGATGGGGGACAGTGTAGAGGGAGCTTTGCTCTGTATCTGACCCCGTGCTGTACCTGTCCTGGGAGTGTTTGATGGGGACAGTGTAGAGGGAGCTTTACTCTGTATCTAACCACGTGCTGTACCTGTCCTGGGAGGGTTTGATGGGTGACAGTGTCGAGGGAGCTTTTTTCTGTCTCTAACCCCGTGCTGTACCTGTCCTGGGAGTGTTTGATGGGGACAGTGTAGAGGAAGCTTTACTCTGTATCTAACCCCGTGCTGTACCTGTCCTGGGAGTGTTTGATGGGGGGCAGTGTAGAGGGAGCTTCACTCTGTATCTAACCCCGTGCTGTACCTGTCCTGGGAGCGTTTGATGGGGACAGTGTAGAGGGAGCTTTACTCTGTATCTAACCCCGTGCTGTACCTGTCCTGGGAGTGTTTGATGGGGGACAGTGTAGAGGGAGCTTTACTCTGTATCTAACCCCGTGCTGTACCTGTCCTGGGAGTGTTTGATGGGTGACAGTGTAGAGGGAGCTTTACTCTGTATCTAACCCCATGCTGTACCTGTCCTGGGCGTGTTTGATGGGGACAGTGTAGAGGGAGCTTTACTCTGTATCTAACCGCGTGCTGTACCTGTCCTGGGAGTGTTTGATGGGGACAGAGTAGAGGGAGCTTTATTCTGTATCTCACCCCGTGCTTTCCCTGTCCTGGGAGTGTTTGCTGGGGACAGTGTGGAGGGAGCTTTACTCTGTATCTCACCCTGTGCTGTACCCAGCCTGGGAGTGTTTGATGGGGGACAGTGTAGAGGGAGCTTTACTCTGTATCTAACCCCGTGCTGTACCTGTCCTGGGAGTGTTCGATGGGGACAGTGTAGAGGGAGCTTTACTCTGTATCGAACCCCGTGCTGTACCTATCCTGGGAGTGTTTGATGGGGGACAGTGTAGAGGGAGAGTTACTCTGTATCTAACCCAGTGCTGTACCTGTCCTGTGAGTGTTCGATGGGGACAGTGTAGAGGGAGCTTTACTCTGTATCTAACCCCGTGCTGTACCTGTCCTGGGAGTGTTCGATGGGGACAGTGTAGAGGGAGCTTTACTCTGTATCGAATGCCGTGCTGTACCTGTCCTGGGAGTGTTTGATGGGGACAGTGTGGAGGGAGCTTTACTCTGTATCTAACCCCGTGCTGTACCTGTCCTGGGAGTGTTTGATGGGGACAGCGTAGAGGAAGCTTTACTCTGTATCGAACCCCGTGCTGTACCTGTCCTGGGAGTGTTTGATGGGGGGCCGTGTAGCGGGAGATTTACTCTGTATCTAACCCCGTGCTGTACCTGTCCTGGGAGTGTTTGATGGGGACAGAGTAGAGGGAGTTTTATTCTGTATCTAACCCCGTGCGTTCCCTGTCCTGGGAGTGTTTGCTGGGGACAGTGTAGAGGGAGCTTTACTCTGTATCTAACCCCGTGCTGTACCTGTCCTGGGAGTGTTTGATGGGGGACAGTGTAGAGGGAGCTTTACTCTGTATCTAACCCCGTGCTGTACCTGTCCTGGGAGTGTTTGATGGGGGGACAGTGTAGAGGGAGCTTTACTCTGTATCTAACCCCGTGCTGTACCTGTCCTGGGAGGGTTTGATGGGTGACAGTGTCGAGGGAGCTTTTTTCTGTCTCTAACCCCGTGCTGTACCTGTCCTGGGAGTGTTTGATGGGGACAGTGTAGAGCAAGCTTTACTCTGTATCTAACCCCGTGCTGTCCCTGTCCTGGGAGTGTTTGATGGGGACAGTGTAGAGGGAGCTTTACTCTGTATCTAACCCCGTGCTGTACCTGTCCTGGGAGTGTTTGATGGGGGGCAGTGTAGAGGGAGCTTTACTCTGTATCTAACCCCATGCTGTACCTGTCCTGGGCGTGTTTGATGGGGACAGTGTAGAGGGAGCTTTACTCTGTATCTAACCCTGTGCTGTACCTGTCCTGGGAGTGTTTGATGGGGACAGAGTCGAGGGAGCTTTATTCTGTATCTAACCCTGTGCTTTCCCTGTCCTGGGACTGTTTGCTGGGGACAGTGTAGAGGGAGCTTTACTCTGTATCTAACCCCGTGCTGTACTTGTCCTGGGAGTGTTTGATGGGGGGACAGTGTAGAGGGAGCTTTACTCTGTATCTAACCCCGTGCTGTACCTGTCCTGGGAGTGTTTGATGGGGACAGTGTGGAGGGAGCTTTACTCTGTATCTAACCCCGTGCTGTCCCTGTCCTGGGAGTGTTTGATGGGGGACAGTGTAGAGGGAGCTTTACTCTATATCTAACCCCGTGCTGTACCTGTCCTGTGAGTGTTCGATGGGGACAGTGTAGAGGAAGCTTTACTCTGTATCTAACCCCGTGCTGTACCTGTCCTGGGAGTGTTTGATGGGGAACAGTGTAGAGGGAGCTTTACTCTGTATCTAACCCCGTGCTGTACCTGTCCTGGGAGTGTTCGATGGGGACAGTGTAGACGAAGCTTTACTCTGTATCTAACCCCGTGCTGTACCTGTCCTGGGAGTGTTTGATGGGGAACAGTGTAGAGGGAGCTTTACTCTGTATCTAACCCCGTGCTGTACCTGTCCTGGGAGTGTTTGATGGGGGACAGTGTAGAGGGAGCTTTACTCTGTATCTAACCCCGTGCTGTCCCTGTCCTGGGAGTGTTTGATGGGGACAGTGTAGAGGGAGCTTTACTCTGTATCTAACCCCGTGCTGTACCTGTCCTGGGAGTGTTTGATGGGGGACAGTGTAGAGGGAGCTTTACTCTGTATCTAACCCCGTGCTGTACCTGTCCTGGGAGTGTTTGATGGGGGACAGTGTAGAGGGAGAGTTACTCTGTATCTAACCCCGTGCTGTACCTGTCCTGGGAGTGTTTGATGGGGGACAGTGTAGAGGGAGCTTTGCTCTGTATCTAACCCCGTGCTGTACCTGTCCTGGGAGTGTTTGATGGGGACAGTGTAGAGGGAGCTTTACTCTGTATCTAACCCCATGCTGTACCTGTCCTGGGCGTGTTTGATTGGGACAGTGTAGAGGGAGCTTTACTCTGTATCTAACCCTGTGCTGTACCTGTCCTGGGAGTGTTTGATGGGGACAGAGTAGAGGGAGCTTTACTCTGTATCTAACCCCGTGCTGTACCTGTCCTGGGAGTGTTTGATGGGGGGACAGTGTAGAGGGAGCTTTACTCTGTATCTAACCCCATGCTGTACCTGTCCTGGGAGTGTTTGATGGGGGACAGTGTAGAGGGAGCTTTACTCTGTATCTAACCCCATGCTGTACCTGTCCTGGGAGTGTTTGATGGGGACAGTGTGGAGGGAGCTTTACTCTGTATCTAACCCCGTGCTGTACCTGCCCTGGGAGTGTTTGATGGGGGACAGTGTAGAGGGAGCTTTACTCTGTATCTAACCCCGTGCTGTACCTGTCCTGGGAGTGTTTGATGGGGGACAGTGTAGAGGGAGCTTTATTCTGCATCTAACCCCGTGCTGTACCTGTCCTGGGAGTGTTTGATGGGGGGCAGTGTAGAGGGAGCTTTACTCTGGACCTAACCCTGTGCTGTACCTGTCCTGGGAGTGTTTGATGGGGACAGTGTGGAGGGAGCTTTACTCTGTATCTAACCCTGTGCTGTACCCAGCCTGGGAGTGTTTGATGTGGGACAGTGTGGAGGGAGCTTTACTCTGTATCTAACCCTGTGCTGTACCCAGCCTGCGAGTGTTTGATGGGGGACAGTGTCGAGGTAGAGTTACTCTGTATCTAACCCCGTGCTGTACCTGTCCTGGGAGTGTTCGATGGGGACAGTGTAGAGGGAGCTTTACTCTGTATCTAACCCCGTGCTGTACCTGTCCTGGGAGAGTTTGATGGGGAACAGTGTAGAGGGAGCTTTACTCTGTATCTAACCCCGTGCTGTACCTGTCCTGGGAGTGTTTGATGGGGGGTCAGTGTCGAGGGAGCTTTACTCTGTATCTAACCCCGTGCTGTCCCTGTCCTGGGAGTGTTTGATGGGGACAGTGTAGAGGGAGCTTTACTCTGTATCTAACCCCGTGCTGTACCTGTCCTCGGAGGGTTTGATGGGGGACAGTGTAGAGGGAGCTTTCCACTGTATCTAACCCCTTGCTGTACCTATGCTGGGAGTGTTTGCTGGGGACAGTGTAGAGGGAGCTTTTCTCTGTATCTAACCCCGTGCTGTACCTGTCCTGAGAGTGTTTGATGGGGACAGTGTAGAGGGAGCTTTACTATGTATCTAACTCCGTGCAGTACCTGTCCTGGGAGTGTTTGATGGGGACAGTGTAGAGGGAGCTTTACTCTGTATCTAACCCCGTGCTGTACCTGTCCTGGGAGTGTTCGATGGGGACAGTGTAGAGGGAGCTTTACTCTGTATCTAAACCCGTGCTGTACCTGTCCTGGGAGTGTTTGATGGGGGACAGTGTAGAGGGAGAGTTACTCTGTATCTAACCCCGTGCTGTACCTGTCCTGGGAGTGTTTGATGGGGGGTCAGTGTAGAGGGAGCTTTACTCGGTATCTCACCCCGTGCTGTACCCAGCCTGGGAGTGTTTGATGGGGGACAGTGTAGAGGGAGCTTTACTCTGTATCTAACCCCGTGCTGGACCTGTCCTGGGAGTGTTTGATGGGGGCAGTGGAGAGGGAGCTTTACTCTGTATCTAACCCCGTGCTGTACCTGGCCTGGGAGTGTTTGATGGGGGACAGTGTAGAGGGAGCTTTACTCTGTATCTAACCCCGTGCTGTACCTGTCCTGGGAGTGTTCGATGGGGACAGTGTAGAGGGAGCTTTACTCTGTATCTAACCCCGTGCTGGACCTGTCCTGGGAGTGTTTGATGGGGGCAGTGGAGAGGGAGCTTTACTCTGTATCTAACCCCGTGCTGTACCTGGCCTGGGAGTGTTTGATGGGGACAGTGTAGAGGGAGCTTTACTCTGTATCTAACCCCGTGCTGTACCTGTCCTGGGAGTGTTCGATGGGGACAGTGTAGAGGGAGCTTTACTCTGTATCTAACCCCGTGCTGTACCTGTCCTGTGAGTGTTTGATGGGGAACAGTGTAGAGGGAGCTTTACTCTGTATCTAAACCTGTGCTGTACCTGTCCTGGGAGTGTCTGATGGGGGGTCAGTGTAGTGGGAGCTTTACTCTGTATCTAACCCCGTGCTGTCCCTGTCCTGGGAGTGTTTGATGGGGACAGTGGAGAGGGAGCTTTACTCTGTATCTAACCCCGTGCTGTACGTGTCCTGGGAGTGTTTGATGGGGACAGTGTAGAGGGAGCTTTACTCTGTATCTAACCCCGTGCTGTACCTGTCCTGGGAGTGTTTGATGGGGACAGTGTAGAGGGAGCTTTACTCTGTATCTAACCCCGTGCTGTACCTGTCCTGGGAGTTGTTGTTGGGGACAGTGTCGAGGGAGCTTTACTCTGTATCTAACCCCGTGCTGTACCTGTCCTGGGAGTGTTTGATGGGGGGCAGTGTAAAGGAGCTTTACTCTGTATCTAACCCCGTGCTGTACCTGTCCTGGGAGTGTTTGATGGGGGGACAGTGTAGAGGGAGCTTTACTCTGTACCTAACCCCGTGCTGTACCTGTCCTGGGAGGGTTTGATGGGGACAGTGTGGAGGGAGCTTTACTCTGTATCTAACCCTGTGCTGTACCCAGCCTGGGAGTGTTTGATGGGGGGACAGTGTAGAGGGAGCTTTACTCTGTATCTAACCCCGTGCTGTACCTGTCCTGGGAGTGTTTGATGGGGGGCAGTGTAGAGGGAGATTTACTCTGTATCTAACCCCGTGCTGTACCTGTCCTGGGAGTGTTTGATGGGGACAGTGTAGAGGGAGCTTTACTCTGTATCTAACCCCATGCTGTACCTGTCCTGGCCGTGTTTGATGGGGACAGTGTAGAGGGAGCTTTACTCTGTATCTAACCCCGTGCTGTACCTGTCCTGGGAGTGTTTGATGGGGGACAGAGTAGAGGGAGCTTTATTCTGTATCTAACCCCGTGCTGTCCCTGTCGTGGGAGTGTTTGATGGGGGACAGTGTAGAGGGAGCTTTACTCTGTATCTAACCCCGTGCTTTCCCTGTCCTGGGAGTGTTTGCTGGGGACAGTGTAGAGGGAGCTTTACTCTGTATCTAACCCCGTGCTGTACCTGTCCTGGGAGTGTTTGATGGGGGGCAGTGTAAAGGAGCTTTACTCTGTATCTAACCCCGTGCTGTACCTGTCCTGGGAGTGTTTGATGGGGGGACAGTGTAGAGGGAGCTTTACTCTGTACCTAACCCCGTGCTGTACCTGTCCTGGGAGTGTTTGATGGGGACAGTGTGGAGGGAGCTTTACTCTGTATCTAACCCTGTGCTGTACCCAGCCTGGGAGTGTTTGATGGGGGACAGTGTGGAGGGAGCTTTACTCTGTATCTAACCCCGTGCTGTACCTGTCCTGGGAGTGTTTGATGGGGGGTCAGTGTAGAGGGAGCTTTACTCTGTATCTAACCCCGTGCTGTCCCTGTCCTGGGAGTGTTTGATGGGGACAGTGTAGAGGGAGCTTTACTCTGTATCTAACCCCGTGCTGTACCTGTCCTGGGAGGGTTTGATGGGGGACAGTGTAGAGGGAGCTTTCCACTGTATCTAACCCCGTGCTGTACCTATGCTGGGAGTGTTTGCTGGGGACAGTGTAGAGGGAGCTTTTCTCTGTATCTAACCCCGTGCTGTTCCTGTCCTGGGAGTGTTTGATGGGGACAGTGTAGAGGGAGCTTTACTATGTATCTAACTCCGTGCAGTGCCTGTCCTGGGAGTGTTTGATGGGGACAGTGTAGAGGGAGCTTTACTCTGTATCTAACCCCGTGCTGTACCTGTCCTGGGAGTGTTCGATGGGGACAGTGTAGAGGGAGCTTTACTCTGTATCTAACCCCGTGCTGTACCTGTCCTGGGAGTGTTTGATGGGGACAGTGTAGAGGGAGCTTTACTCTGTATCTAACCCCGTGCTGTACCTGTCCTGGGAGTGTTTGATGGGGGACAGTGTAGAGGGAGCTTTACTCTGTATCTAACCCCGTGCTGTACCTGTCCTGGGAGTGTTTGATGGGGGGTCCGTGTAGAGGGAGCTTTACTCGGTATCTCACCCCGTGCTGTACCCAGCCTGGGAGTGTTTGATGGGGGACAGTGTAGAGGGAGCTTTACTCTGTATCTCACCCCGTGCTGGACCTGTCCTGGGAGTGTTTGATGGGGGCAGTGTAGAGGGAGCTTTACTCTGTATCTAACCCCGTGCTGTACCTGTCCTGGGAGTGTTTGATGGGGGACAGTGTAGAGGGAGAGTTACTCTGTATCTAACCCCGTGCTGTACCTGTCCTGGGAGTGTTCGATGGGGACAGTGTAGAGGGAGCTTTACTCTGTATCTAACCCCGTGCTGTCCCTGTCCTGGGAGTGTTTGATGGGGAACAGTGTAGAGGGAGCTTTACTCTGTATCTAAACCCATGCTGTACCTGTCCTGGGAGTGTCTGATGGGGGGTCAGTGTAGAGGGAGCTTTACTCTGTATCTAACCCCGTGCTGTCCCTGTCCTGGGAGTGTTTGATGGGGACAGTGGAGAGGGAGCTTTACTCTGTATCTAACCCCGTGCTGTACGTGTCCTGGGAGTGTTTGATGGGGACAGTGTAGAGGGAGCTTTACTCTGTATCTAACCCCGTGCTGTACCTGTCCTGGGAGTGTTTGATGGGGACAGTGTAGAGGGAGCTTTACTCTGTATCTAACCCCGTGCTGTACCTGTCCTGGGAGTTGTTGTTGGGGACAGTGTCGAGGGAGCTTTACTCTGTATCTAACCGCGTGCTGTACCTGTCCTGGGAGTGTTTGATGGGGGGACAGTGTAGAGGGAGCTTTACTCTGTATCGAACCCCGTGCTGTACCTGTCCTGGGAGTGTTTGATGGGGGGCAGTGTAGAGGGAGATTTACTCTGTATCTAACCCCGTGTGTACCTGTCCTGGGAGTGTTTGATGGGGACAGTGTAGAGGGAGCTTTACTCTGTATCTAACCCCATGCTGTACCTGTCCTGGGCGTGTTTGATGGGGACAGTGTAGAGGGAGCTTTACTCTGTATCTAACCCCGTGCTGTACCTGTCCTGGGAGTGTTTGATGGGGGACAGAGTAGAGGGAGCTTTATTCTGTATCTAACCCCGTGCTGTACCTGTCCTGGGAGTGTTTGATGGGGGACAGTGTAGAGGGAGCTTTACTCTGTATCTAACCCCGTGCTTTCCCTGTCCTGGGAGTGTTTGCTGGGGACAGTGTAGAGGGAGCTTTACTCTGTATCTAACCCCGTGCTGTACCTGTCCTGGGAGTGTTTGATGGGGGGCAGTGTAAAGGAGCTTTACTCTGTATCTAACCCCGTGCTGTACCTGTCCTGGGAGTGTTTGATGGGGGGACAGTGTAGAGGGAGCTTTACTCTGTACCTAACCCCGTGCTGTACCTGTCCTGGGAGTGTTTGATGGGGACAGTGTGGAGGGAGCTATACTCTGTATCTAACCCTGTGCTGTACCCAGCCTGGGAGTGTTTGATGGGGGGACAGTGTAGAGGGAGCTTTACTCTGTATCTAACCCTGTGCTGTACCCAGCCTGGGAGTGTTTGATGGGGGACAGTGTAGAGGGAGCTTTACTCTGTATCTAACCCCGTGCTGTACCTGTCCTGGGAGTGTTCGATGGGGACAGTGGAGAGGTAGAGTTACTCTGTATCTAACCCAGTGCTGTCCCTGTCCTGGGAGGGTTTGATGGGGGACAGTATAGAGGGAGCTTTCCACTGTATCTAACCCCGTGCTGTACCTATGCTGGGAGTGTTTGCTGGGGACAGTGTAGAGGGAGCTTTACTCTGTATCTAACCCCGTGCTGTACCTGTCCGGGGAGTGTTTGATGGGGACAGTGTAGAGGGAGCTTTACTATGTATCTAACTCCGTGCTGTACCTGTCCTGGGAGTGTTTGATGGGGACAGTGTAGAGGGAGCTTTACTCTGTAGCTAACCCCGTGCGGTACCTGTCCCGGGAGTGTTTGAAGGGAGGATCTTTGTAGAGGAAGCTTTACTCTGTATCTAACCCCGTGCTGTACCTGTCCTGGGAGTTTTTGATGGGGACAGTGGAGAGAGAGCTTTACTCTGTATCTAACCCCGTGCTGTACCTGTCCTGGGAGTGTTTGATGCTGGACAGTGGAGAGGGAGCTTTACTCTGTATCTAACCCCGTGCTGTACCTGTCCTGGGAGTGTTTGATGGGGACAGTGTAGAGAGAGCTTTACTCTGTATCTAACCCCGTGCTGTACCTGTCCTGGGAGTGTTTGATGGGGGACAGTGTAGAGGGAGCTTTACTCTGTATCTAACCCCGTGCTGTACCTGTCCTGGGAGTGTTTGATGGGGACAGTGTAGAGGGAGCTTTACTCTGTATCTAACCCCGTGCTGTACCTGTCCTGGGAGTGTTTGCTGGGGACAGTGTAGAGGGAGCTTTACTCTGTATCTAACCCCGTGCTGTACCTGTCCTGGGAGTGTTTGATGGGGACAGTGTAGAGAGAGCTCTACTCTGTATCTCACCCCGTGCTGTACCTGTCCTGGGAGTGTTTGATAGGGACAGTGTAGAGGGAGCTTTACTCTGTATCTAACCCCGTGCTGTACCTGTCCTGGGAGGGTTTGATGGGTGACAGTGTCGAGGGAGCTTTTTTCTGTCTCTAACACCATGCTGTACCTGTCCTGGGAGTGTTTGATGGCGACAGTGTAGAGGAAGCTTTACTCTGTATCTAACCCCGTGCTGTACCTGTCCTGGGAGTGTTTGATGGGGACAGTGTAGAGGGAGCTTTACTCTGTATCTAACCCCATGCTGTACCTGTCCTGGGCGTGTTTGATGGGGACAGTGTAGAGGGAGCTTTTCTCTGCATCTAACCCCGTGCTGTCCCTGTCCTGGGAGTGTTTGATGGGGACAGAGTAGAGGGTGCTTTATTCTGTATCTAACCCCGTGCTTTCCCTGTCCTGGGAGTGTTTGCTGGGGACAGTGTAGTGGGAGCTTTACTCTGTATCTAACCCCATGCTGTACCTGTCCTGGGAGTGTTTGATGGGGGGACAGTGTAGAGGGAGATTTACTCTGTACCTAACCCCGTGCTGTACCTGTCCTGGGAGTGTTTGATGGGGACAGTGTGGAGGGAGCTTTACTCTGTATCTAACCCTGTGCTGTACCCAGCCTGGGAGTGTTTGATGGGGGACAGTGTGGAGGGAGCTTTCCACTGTATCTAACCCCGTGCTGTACCTATGCTGGGAGTGTTTGCTGGGGACAGTGTAGAGGGAGCTTTTCTCTGTATCTAACCCCGTGCTGTACCTGTCCTGGGAGTGTTTGATGGGGACAGTGTAGAGAGAGCTTTACTCTGTATCAAAGCCCGTGCTGTACCTGTCCTGGGAGTGTTTGATGGGGGACAGTGTTGAGGGAGCTTTACTCTGTATCTAACCCCGTGCTGTACCTGTCCTGGGAGTGTTTGATGGGGACAGTGTAGAGGGAGCTTTACTCTGTATCTAACCCCGTGCTGTACCTGTCCTGGGCGTGTTTGATGGGGACAGTGTAGAGGGAGCTTTACTCTGTATCTAACCCCGTGCTGTACCTGTCCTGGGAGTGTTTGATGGGGGACAGAGTAGAGGGAGCTTTATTCTGTATCTAACCCCGTGCTGTACCTGTCCTGGGAGTGTTTGATGGGGGACAGTGTAGAGGGAGCTTTACTCTGTATCTAACCCCGTGCTTTCCCTGTCCTGGGAGTGTTTGCTGGGGACAGTGTAGAGGGAGCTTTACTCTGTATCTAACCCCGTGCTGTACCTGTCCTGGGAGTGTTTGATGGGGGGCAGTGTAAAGGAGCTTTACTCTGTATCTAACCCCGTGCTGTACCTGTCCTGGGAGTGTTTGATGGGGGGACAGTGTAGAGGGAGCTTTACTCTGTACCTAACCCCGTGCTGTACCTGTCCTGGGAGTGTTTGATGGGGACAGTGTGGAGGGAGCTATACTCTGTATCTAACCCTGTGCTGTACCCAGCCTGGGAGTGTTTGATGGGGGACAGTGTGGAGGGAGCTTTACTCTGTATCTAACCCTGTGCTGTACCCAGCCTGGGAGTGTTTGATGGGGGACAGTGTAGAGGGAGCTTTACTCTGTATCTAACCCCGTGCTGTACCTGTCCTGGGAGTGTTCGATGGGGACAGTGGAGAGGTAGAGTTACTCTGTATCTAACCCAGTGCTGTCCCTGTCCTGGGAGGGTTTGATGGGGGACAGTATAGAGGGAGCTTTCCACTGTATCTAACCCCGTGCTGTACCTATGCTGGGAGTGTTTGCTGGGGACAGTGTAGAGGGAGCTTTTCTCTGTATCTAACCCCGTGCTGTACCTGTCCTGGGAGTGTTTGATGGGGACAGTGTAGAGGGAGCTTTACTATGTATCTAACTCCGTGCTGTACCTGTCCTGGGAGTGTTTGATGGGGACAGTGTAGAGGGAGCTTTACTCTGTATCTAACCCCGTGCTGTACCTGTCCCGGGAGTGTTTGAAGGGAGGATCTTTGTAGAGGAAGCTTTACTCTGTATCTAACCCCGTGCTGTACCTGTCCTGGGAGTTTTTGATGGGGACAGTGGAGAGAGAGCTTTACTCTGTATCTAACCCCGTGCTGTACCTGTCCTGGGAGTGTTTGATGCTGGACAGTGGAGAGGGAGCTTTACTCTGTATCTAACCCCGTGCTGTACCTGTCCTGGGAGTGTTTGATGGGGGACAGTGTGGAGGGAGCTTTACTCTGTATCTAACCCCGTGCTGTACCTGTCCTGGGAGTGTTTGATGGGGGACAGTGTAGAGGGAGCTTTACTCTGTATCTAACCCCGTGCTGTACCTGTCCTGGGAGTGTTTGATGGGGACAGTGTAGAGGGAGCTTTACTCTGTATCTAACCCCGTGCTGTACCTGTCCTGGGAGTGTTTGCTGGGGACAGTGTAGAGGGAGCTTTACTCTGTATCTAACCCCGTGCTGTACCTGTCCTGGGAGTGTTTGATGGGGACAGTGTAGAGAGAGCTCTACTCTGTATCTCACCCCGTGCTGTACCTGTCCTGGGAGTGTTTGATAGGGACAGTGTAGAGGGAGCTTTACTCTGTATCTAACCCCGTGCTGTACCTGTCCTGGGAGGGTTTGATGGGTGACAGTGTCGAGGGAGCTTTTTTCTGTCTCTAACACCATGCTGTACCTGTCCTGGGAGTGTTTGATGGCGACAGTGTAGAGGAAGCTTTACTCTGTATCTAACCCCGTGCTGTACCTGTCCTGGGAGTGTTTGACGGGGGGCAGTGTAGAGGGAGCTTCACTCTGTATCTAACCCCGTGCTGTACCTGTCCTGGGAGTGTTTGATGGGGACAGTGTAGAGGGAGCTTTACTCTGTATCTAACCCCATGCTGTACCTGTCCTGGGCGTGTTTGATGGGGACAGTGTAGAGGGAGCTTTTCTCTGCATCTAACCCCGTGCTGTCCCTGTCCTGGGAGTGTTTGATGGGGACAGAGTAGAGGGTGCTTTATTCTGTATCTAACCCCGTGCTTTCCCTGTCCTGGGAGTGTTTGCTGGGGACAGTGTAGTGGGAGCTTTACTCTGTATCTAACCCCATGCTGTACCTGTCCTGGGAGTGTTTGATGGGGGGACAGTGTAGAGGGAGATTTACTCTGTACCTAACCCCGTGCTGTACCTGTCCTGGGAGTGTTTGATGGGGACAGTGTGGAGGGAGCTTTACTCTGTATCTAACCCTGTGCTGTACCCAGCCTGGGAGTGTTTGATGGGGGACAGTGTGGAGGGAGCTTTACTCTGTATCTAACCCTGTGCTGTACCCTGCCTGGGAGTGTTTGATGGGGGACAGTGTAGAGGGAGCTTTACTCTGTATCTAACCCCGTGCTGTACCTGTCCTGGGAGTGTTCGATGGGGACAGTGTAGAGGGAGCTTTACTCTGTATCTAACCCCGTGCTGTACCTGTCCTGGGAGTGTTTGATGGGGGTTCAGTGTAGAGGGAGCTTTACTCGGTATCTCACCCCGTGCTGTACCCAGCCTGGGAGTGTTTGATGGGGGACAGTGTAGAGGGAGCTTTACTCTGTATCTAACCCCGTGCTGGACCTGTCCTGGGAGTGTTTGATGGGGGACAGTGTCGAGGGAGAGTTACTCTGTATCTAACCCCGTGCTGTACCTGTCCTGGGAGTGTTCGATGGGGACAGTGTAGAGGGAGCTTTACTCTGTATCTATCCCAGTGCTGTCCCTGTCCTGGGAGGGTTTGATGGGGGACAGTGTAGAGGGAGCTTTCCACCGTATCTAACCCCGTGCTGTACCTATGCTGGGAGTGTTTGCTGGGGACAGTGTAGAGGGAGCTTTTCTCTGTATCGAACCCCGTGCTGTACCTGTCCTGGGAGTGTTTGATGGGGACAGTGCAGAGAGAGCTTTACTCTGTATCTAACCCCGTGCTGTACCTGTCCTGGGAGTGTTTCATGGGGGACAGTGTTGAGGGAGCTTTACTCTGTATCTAACCCCGTGCTGTACCTGTCCTGGGAGTGTTTGATGGGGACAGTGTAGAGGGAGCTTTACTCTGTATCTAACCCCGTGCTGTACCTGTCCTGGGAGTGTTTGCTGGGGACAGTGTCGAGGGATCTTTACTCTGTATCTAACCCCGTGCTGTACCTGTCCTGGGAGTGTTTGATGGGGACAGTGTAGAGAGAGCTCTACTCTGTATCTAACCCCGTGCTGTACCTGTCCTGGGAGTGTTTGATAGGGACAGTGTAGAGGGAGCTTTACTCTGTATCTAACCCCGTGCTGTACCTGTCCTGGGAGGGTTTGATGGGTGACAGTGTCGAGGGAGCTTTTTACTGTCTCTGACACCATGCTGTACCTGTCCTGGGAGTGTTTGATGGCGACAGTGTAGAGGAAGCTTTACTCTGTATCTAACCCCGTGCTGTACCTGTCCTGGGAGTGTTTGACGGGGGGCAGTGTAGAGGGAGCTTCACTCTGTATCTAACCCCGTGCTGTACCTGTCCTGGGAGTGTTTGATGGGGACAGTGTAGAGGGAGCTTTACTCTGTATCTAACCCCATGCTGTACCTGTCCTGGGCGTGTTTGATGGGGACAGTGTAGAGGGAGCTTTTCTCTGCATCTAACCCCGTGCTGTACCTGTCCTGGGAGTGTTTGATGGGGACAGAGTAGAGGGTGCTTTATTCTGTATCTAACCCCGTGCTTTCCCTGTCCTGGGAGTGTTTGCTGGGGACAGTGTAGTGGGAGCTTTACTCTGTATCTAACCCCATGCTGTACCTGTCCTGGGAGTGTTTGATGGGGGGACAGTGTAGAGGGAGCTTTACTCTGTACCTAACCCCGTGCTGTACCTGTCCTGGGAGTGTTTGATGGGGACAGTGTGGAGGGAGCTTTACTCTGTATCTAACCCTGTGCTGTACCCAGCCTGGGAGTGTTTGATGGGGGACAGTGTGGAGGGAGCTTTACTCTGTATCTAACCCTGTGCTGTACCCAGCCTGGGAGTTTTTGATGGGGGACAGTGTAGAGGGAGCTTTACTCTGTATCTAACCCCGTGCTGTACCTGTCCTGGGAGTGTTCGATGGGGACAGTGTAGAGGGAGCTTTACTCTGTATCTAACCCCGTGCTGTACCTGTCCTGGGAGTGTTTGATGGGGGGTCAGTGTAGAGGGAGCTTTACTCGGTATCTCACCCCGTGCTGTACCCAGCCTGGGAGTGTTTGATGGGGGACAGTGTAGAGGGAGAGTTACTCTGTATCTAACCCCGTGCTGTACCTGTCCTGGGAGTGTTCGATGGGGACAGTGTAGAGGGAGCTTTACTCTGTATCTAACCCCGTGCTGTACCTGTCCTGGGAGTGTCTGATGGGGGGTCAGTGTAGAGGGAGCTTTCCTCTGTATCTTACCCCGTGCTGTACCTGTCCTGGGAGTGTTTGATGGGGACAGTGGAGAGGGAGCTTTACTCTGTATCTAACCCCGTGCTGTACGTGTCCTGGGAGTGTTTGATGGGGACAGTGTAGAGGGAGCTTTACTCTGTATCTAACCCCGTGCTGTACCTGTCCTGGGAGTGTTTGATGGGGACAGTGTAGAGGGAGCTTTTCTCTGTATCTAACCCCGTGCTGTACCTGTCCTGGGAGTTGTTGTTGGGGACAGTGTCGAGGGAGCTTTACTCTGTATCTAACCGCGTGCTGTACCTGTCCTGGGAGTGTTTGATGGGGGGACAGTGTAGAGGGAGCTTTACTCTGTATCTAACCCCGTGCTGTACCTGTCCTGGGAGTGTTTGATGGGGGGCAGTGTAGAGGGAGATTTACTCTGTATCTAACCCCGTGCTGTACCTGTCCTGGGAGTGTTTGATGGGGACAGTGTAGAGGGAGCTTTACTCTGTATCTAACCCCATGCTGTACCTGTCCTGGGCGTGTTTGATGGGGACAGTGTAGAGGGAGCTTTACTCTGTATCTAACCCCGTGCTGTACCTGTCCTGGGAGTGTTTGATGGGGGACAGAGTAGAGGGAGCTTTATTCTGTATCTAACCCCGTGCTGTACCTGTCCTGGGAGTGTTTGATGGGGGACAGTGTCGAGGGAGCTTTACTCTGTATCTAACCCCGTGCTTTCCCTGTCCTGGGAGTGTTTGCTGGGGACAGTGTAGAGGGAGCTTTACTCTGTATCTAACCCCGTGCTGTACCTGTCCTGGGAGTGTTTGATGGGGACAGTGTAGAGGGAGCTTTACTCTGTATCTAACCCCGTGCTGTACCTGTCCTGGGAGTGTTTGCTGGGGACAGTGTAGAGGGAGCTTTACTCTGTATCTAACCCCGTGCTGTACCTGTCCTGGGAGTGTTTGATGGGGACAGTGTAGAGAGAGCTCTACTCTGTATCTCACCCCGTGCTGTACCTGTCCTGGGAGTGTTTGACGGGGGGCAGTGCAGAGGGAGCTTCACTCTGTATCTAACCCCGTGCTGTACCTGTCCTGGGAGTGTTTGATGGGGACAGTGTAGAGGGAGCTTTACTCTGTATCAACCCCATGCTGTACCTGTCCTGGGCGTGTTTGATGGGGACAGTGTAGAGGGAGCTTTTCTCTGCATCTAACCCCGTGCTGTCCCTGTCCTGGGAGTGTTTGATGGGGACAGAGTAGAGGGTGCTTTATTCTGTATCTAACCCCGTGCTTTCCCTGTCCTGGGAGTGTTTGCTGGGGACAGTGTAGTGGGAGCTTTACTCTGTATCTAACCCCATGCTGTACCTGTCCTGGGAGTGTTTGATGGGGGGACAGTGTAGAGGGAGATTTACTCTGTACCTAACCCCGTGCTGTACCTGTCCTGGGAGTGTTTGATGGGGACAGTGTGGAGGGAGCTTTACTCTGTATCTAACCCTGTGCTGTACCCAGCCTGGGAGTGTTTGCTGGGGACAGTGTAGAGGGAGCTTTTCTCTGTATCTAACCCCGTGCTGTACCTGTCCTGGGAGTGTTTGATGGGGACAGTGTAGAGAGAGCTTTACTCTGTATCTAACCCCGTGCTGTACCTGTCCTGGGAGTGTTTGATGGGGGACAGTGTTGAGGGAGCTTTACTCTGTATCTAACCCCGTGCTGTACCTGTCCTGGGAGTGTTTGATGGGGACAGTGTAGAGGGAGCTTTACTCTGTATCTAACCCCGTGCTGTACCTGTCCTGGGCGTGTTTGATGGGGACAGTGTAGAGGGAGCTTTACTCTGTATCTAACCCCGTGCTGTACCTGTCCTGGGAGTGTTTGATGGGGGACAGAGTAGAGGGAGCTTTATTCTGTATCTAACCCCGTGCTGTACCTGTCCTGGGAGTGTTTGATGGGGGGCAGTGTAAAGGAGCTTTACTCTGTATCTAACCCCGTGCTGTACCTGTCCTGGGAGTGTTTGATAGGGACAGTGTCGAGGGAGCTTTTTTCTGTCTCTAACACCATGCTGTACCTGTCCTGGGAGTGTTTGATGGCGACAGTGTAGAGGAAGCTTTACTCTGTATCTAACCCCGTGCTGTACCTGTCCTGGGAGGGTTTGACGGGGGGCAGTGTAGAGGGAGCTTCAATCTGTATCTAACCCCGTGCTGTACCTGTCCTGGGAGTGTTTGATGGGGACAGTGTAGAGGGAGCTTTACTCTGTATCTAACCCCATGCTGTACCTGTCCTGGGCGTGTTTGATGGGGACAGTGTAGTGGGAGCTTTTCTCTGCATCTAACCCCGTGCTGTACCTGTCCTGGGAGTGTTTGATGGGGACAGAGTAGAGGGTGCTTTATTCTGTATCTAACCCCGTGCTTTCCCTGTCCTGGGAGTGTTTGCTGGGGACAGTGTAGTGGGAGCTTTACTCTGTATCTAACCCCATGCTGTACCTGTCCTGGGAGTGTTTGATGGGGGGACAGTGTAGAGGGAGCTTTACTCTGTACCTAACCCCGTGCTGTACCTGTCCTGGGAGTGTTTGATGGGGACAGTGTGGAGGGAGCTTTACTCTGCATCTAACCCTGTGCTGTACCCAGCCTGGGAGTGTTTGATGGGGGACAGTGTGGAGGGAGCTTTACTCTGTATCTAACCCTGTGCTGTATCCAGCCTGGGAGTGTTTGATGGGGGACAGTGTAGAGGGAGCTTTACTCTGTATCTAACCCCGTGCTGTACCTGTCCTGGGAGTGTTCGATGGGGACAGTGTAGAGGGAGCTTTACTCTGTATCTAACCCCGTGCTGTACCTGTCCTGGGAGTGTTTGATGGGGTACAGTGTAGAGGTAGAGTTACTCTGTATCTAACCCAGTGCTGTACCTGTCCTGTGAGTGTTCGATGGGGACAGTGTAGAGGAAGGTTTACTCTGTATCTAACCCCGTGCTGTACCTGTCCTGGGAGTGTTTGATGGGGAACAGTGTAGAGGGAGCTTTACTCTGTATCTAACCCCGTGCTGTACCTGTCCTGGGAGTGTTTGATGGGGGGTCAGTGTAGAGGGAGCTTTACGCTGTATCTAACCCCGTGCTGTCCCTGTCCTGGGAGTGTTTGATGGGGACAGTGTAGAGGGAGCTTTACTCTGTATCTAACCCCGTGCTGTACCTGTCCTGGGAGGGTTTGACGGGGAACAGTGTAGAGGGAGCTTTCCACTGTATCGAACCCCGTGCTGTACCTATGCTGGGAGTGTTTGCTGGGGACAGTGTAGAGGGAGCTTTTCGCTGTATCTAACCCCGTGCTGTACCTGTCCTGGGAGGGTTCGATGGGGACAGTGTAGAGGGAGCTTTACTCTGTATCTAACCCCGTGCTGTACCTGTCCTGGGAGTGTTTGATGGGGGACAGTGTAGAGGGAGCTTTTTTCTGTCTCTAACCCCGTGCTGTACCTGTCCTGGGAGTGTTTGATGGGGACAGTGTAGAGGAAGCTTTACTCTGTATCTAACCCCGTGCTGTACCTGTCCTGGGAGTGTTTGATGGGGGGAAGTGTGGAGGGAGCTTTACTCTGTATCTAACCCCGTGCTGTACCTGTCCTGGGAGTGTTTGATGGGGACAGTGTAGAGGGAGCTTTACTCTGTATCTAACCCCATGCTGTACCTGTCCTGGGCGTGTTTGATGGGGACAGTGTAGAGGGAGCTTTACTCTGTATCTAACCCTGTGCTGTACCTGTCCTGGGAGTGTTTCATGGGGACAGAGGAGAGGGAGCTTTATTCTGTATCTAACCCTGTGCTTTCCCTGTCCTGGGACTGTTGCTGGGGACAGTGTAGAGGGAGCTTTACTCTGTATCTAACCCCGTGCTGTACCTGTCCTGGGAGTGTTTGATGGGGACAGAGTAGAGGGAGCTTTACTCTGTATCTAACCCCATGCTGTACCTGTCCTGGGAGTGTTTGATGGGGGACAGTGTAGTGGGAGCTTTACTCTGTATCTAACCCCATGCTGTACCTGTCCTGGGAGTGTTTGATGGGGACAGTGTGGAGGGAGCTTTACTCTGTATCTCACCCCGTGCTGTACCTGTCCTGGGAGTGTTTGATGGGGGACAGTGTAGAGGGAGCTTTACTCTGTATCTAACCCCGTGCTGTACCTGTCCTGGGAGTGTTCGATGGGGACAGTGTAGAGGGAGCTTTACTCTGTATCTAACCCCGTGCTGTACCTGTGCTGGGAGTGTTTGATGGGGGACAGTGTAGAGGGAGCTTTACTCTATATCTAACCCCGTGCTGTACCTGTCCTGTGAGTGTTCGATGGGGACAGTGTACAGGAAACTTTACTCTGTATCTAACCCCGTGCTGTACCTGTCCTGGGAGTGTTTGATGGGGAACAGTGTAGAGGGAGCTTTACTCTGTATCTAACCCCGTGCTGTAACTGTCCTGGGAGTGTTTGATGGGGGGTCAGTGTCGAGGGAGCTTTACTCTGTATCTAACCCCGTGCTGTACCTGTCCTGGGAGTGTTTGATGGGGGACAGTGTAGAGGGAGCTTTCCACTGTATCTAAACCCCGTGCTGAACCTATGCTGGGAGTGTTTGCTGGGGACAGTGTAGAGGGCGCTTTACTCTGTATCTAAACCCGTGCTGTACCTGTCCTGGGAGTGTTTGATGGGGACAGTGTAGAGGGAGCTTTACTATGTATCTAACTCCGTGCTGTACCTGTCCTGGGAGTGTTTGATGGGGACAGTGTAGAGGGAGCTTTACTCTGTATCTAACCCCGTGCTGTACCTGTCCTGGGAGTGTTTGATGGGGACAGTGTAGAGGGAGCTTTACTCTGTATCTAACCCCGTGCTGTACCTGTCCTGGGAGTGTTTGATGGGGGACAGTGTAGAGGGAGCTTTGCTCTGTATCTAACCCCGTGCTGTACCTGTCCTGGGAGTGTTTGATGGGGGACAGTGTAGAGGGAGCTTTACTCTGAATTTAACCCCGTGCTGTACCTGTCCTGGGAGTGTTTGATGGGGGGTCAGTGTTGAGGGAGCTTTACTCGGTATCTCACCCCGTGCTGTACCCAGCCTGGGAGTGTTTGATGGGGGACAGTGTAGAGGGAGCTTTACTCTGTATCTTACCCCGTGCTGGACCTGTCCTGGGAGTGTTTGATGGGGGCAGTGTAGAGGGAGCTTTACTCTGTATCTAACCCCGTGCTGTACCTGTCCTGGGAGTGTTTGATGGGGAACAGTGTAGAGGGAGCTTTACTCTGTATCTAACCCCGTGCTGTACCTGTCCTGGGAGTGTCTGATGGGGGGTCAGTGTAGAGGGAGCTTTACTCTGTATCTAACCCCGTGCTGTCCCTGTCCTGGGAGTGTTTCATGGGGACAGAGGAGAGGGAGCTTTATTCTGTATCTAACCCTGTGCTTTCCCTGTCCTGGGACTGTTTGCTGGGGACAGTGTAGAGGGAGCTTTACTCTGTATCTAACCCCGTGCTGTACCTGTCCTGGGAGTGTTTGATGGGGACAGAGTAGAGGGAGCTTTATTCTGTATCTAACGCTGTGCTTTCCCTGTCCTGGGAGTGTTTGATGGGGGACAGTGTAGAGGGAGCTTTACTCTGTATCTAACCCCGTGCTGTAACTGTCCTGGGAGTGTTTGATGGGGACAGTGTAGAGGGAGCTTTACTCTGTATCTAACCCCGTGCTGTAACTGTCCTGGGAGTGTTTGATGGGGGGTCAGTGTCGAGGGAGCTTTACTCTGTATCTAACCCCGTGCTGTACCTGTCCTGGGAGTGTTTGATGGGGGACAGTGTGGAGGGAGCTTTCCACTGTATCTAAACCCCGTGCTGAACCTATGCTGGGAGTGTTTGCTGGGGACAGTGTAGAGGGCGCTTTACTCTGTATCTAAACCCGTGCTGTACCTGTCCTGGGAGTGTTTGATGGGGACAGTGTAGATGGAGCTTTACTCTGTATCTAACTCCGTGCTGTACCTGTCCTGGGAGTGTTTGATGGGGACAGTGTAGAGGGAGCTTTACTCTGTATCTAACCCCGTGCTGTACCTGTCCTGGGAGTGTTCGATGGGGACAGTGTAGAGGGAGCTTTACTCTGTATCTAACCCCGTGCTGTACCTGTCCTGGGAGTGTTTGATGGGGGACAGTGTAGAGGGAGCTTTACTCTGTATCTAACCCCATGCTGTACCTGTCCTGGGAGTGTTTGCTGGGGAATGTGTAGAGGGAGCTTTACTCTGTATCTAACCCCGTGCTGTACCTGTCCTGGGAGTGTTTGATGGGGGGACAGTGTCGAGGGAGCTTTACTCTGTATCTAACCCCATGCTGTACCTGTCCTGGGAGTGTTTGATGGGGGACAGTGTAGAGGGAGCTTTACTCTGTATCTAACCCCATGCTGTACCTGTCCTGGGAGTGTTTGATGGGGACAGTGTGGAGGGAGCTTTACTCTGTATCTAACCCCGTGCTGTACCTGTCCTGGGAGTGTTTGATGGGGGACAGTGTAGAGGGAGCTTTACTCTGTATCTAACCCCGTGCTGTACCTGTCCTGGGAGTGTTCGATGGGGACAGTGTAGAGGGAGCTTTACTCTGTATCTAACCCCGTGCTGTACCTGTCCTGGGAGTGTTTGATGGGGGACAGTGTAGAGGGAGCTTTACTCTATATCTAACCCCGTGCTGTACCTGTCCTGTGAGTGTTCGATGGGGACAGTGTACAGGAAACTTTACTCTGTATCGAACCCCGTGCTGTACCTGTCCTGGGAGTGTTTGATGGGGAACAGTGTAGAGGGAGCTTTACTCTGTATCTAACCCCGTGCTGTAACTGTCCTGGGAGTGTTTGATGGGGGGTCAGTGTCGAGGGAGCTTTACTCTGTATCTAACCCCGTGCTGTACCTGTCCTGGGAGTGTTTGATGGGGGACAGTGTAGAGGGAGAGTTACTCTGTATCTAACCCCGTGCTGTACCTGTCCTGGGAGTGTTTGATGGGGGACAGTGTAGAGGGAGCTTTGCTCTGTATCGAACCCCGTGCTGTACCTGTCCTGGGAGTGTTTGATGGGGACAGTGTAGAGGAAGCTTTACTCTGTATCTAACCCCGTGCTGTACCTGTCCTGGGAGTGTTTGATGGGGGGAAGTGTGGAGGGAGCTTTACTCTGTATCCAACCCCGTGCTGTACCTGTCCTGGGAGTGTTTGATGGGGACAGTGCAGAGGGAGCTTTACTCTGTATCTAACCCCATGCTGTACCTGTCCTGGGCGTGTTTGATGGGGACAGTGTAGAGGGAGCTTTACTCTGTATCTAACCCTGTGCTGTACCTGTCCTGGGAGTGTTTCATGGGGACAGAGGAGAGGGAGCTTTATTCTGTATCTAACCCTGTGCTTTCCCTCTCCTGGGACTGTTTGCTGGGGAATGTGTAGAGGGAGCTTTACTCTGTATCTAACCCCGTGCTGTACCTGTCCTGGGAGTGTTTGATGGGGGGACAGTGTCGAGGGAGCTTTACTCTGTATCTAACCCCATGCTGTACCTGTCCTGGGAGTGTTTGATGGGGGACAGTGTAGAGGGAGCTTTACTCTGTATCTAACCCCATGCTGTACCTGTCCTGGGAGTGTTTGATGGGGACAGTGTGGAGGGAGCTTTACTCTGTATCTAACCCCGTGCTGTACCTGTCCTGGGAGTGTTTGATGGGGGACAGTGTAGAGGGAGCTTTACTCTGTATCTAACCCCGTGCTGTACCTGTCCTGGGAGTGTTCGATGGTGACAGTGTAGAGGGAGCTTTACTCTGTATCTAACCCCGTGCTGTACCTGTCCTGGGAGTGTTTGATGGGGGACAGTGTAGAGGGAGCTTTACTCTATATCTAACCCCGTGCTGTACCTGTCCTGTGAGTGTTCGATGGGGACAGTGTACAGGAAACTTTACTCTGTATCTAACCCCGTGCTGTACCTGTCCTGGGAGTGTTTGATGGGGAACAGTGTAGAGGGAGCTTTACTCTGTATCTAACCCCGTGCTGTAACTGTCCTGGGAGTGTTTGATGGGGGGTCAGTGTCGAGGGAGCTTTACACTGTATCTAACCCCGTGCTCTCCCTGTCCTGGGAGTGTTTGATGGGGACAGTGTAGAGGGAGCTTTACTCTGTATCTAACCCCGTGCTGTACCTGTCCTGGGAGTGTTTGATGGGGGACAGTGTAGAGGGAGCTTTCCACTGTATCTAAACCCCGTGCTGAACCTATGCTGGGAGTGTTTGCTGTGGACAGTGTAGAGGGCGCTTTACTCTGTATCTAACCCCGTGCTGTACCTGTCCTGGGAGTGTTTGATGGGGACAGTGTAGAGGGAGCTTTACTATGTATCTAACTCCGTGCTGTACCTGTCCTGGGAGTGTTTGATGGGGACAGTGTAGAGGGAGCTTTACTCTGTATCTAACCCCGTGCTGTACCTGTCCTGGGAGTGTTCGATGGGGACAGTGTAGAGGGAGCTTTACTCTGTATCTAACCCCGTGCTGTACCTGTCCTGGGAGTGTTTGATGGGGGACAGTGTAGAGGGAGCTTTACTCTGTATCTAACCCCGTGCTGTACCTGTCCTGGGAGTGTTTGATGGGGACAGTGTAGAGGGAGCTTTACTCTGTATCTAACCCCGTGCTGTACCTGTCCTGGGAGTGTTTGATGGGGGACAGTGTAGAGGGAGAGTTACTCTGTATCTAACCCCGTGCTGTACCTGTCCAGGGAGTGTTTGATGGGGACAGTGTAGAGGGAGCTTTACTCTGTATCTAACCCCGTGCTGTACCTGTCCTGGGAGTGTTTGATGGGGACAGTGTAGACGGAGCTTTACTCTGTATCTAACCCCGTGCTGTACCTGTCCTGGGAGTGTTTGATGGGGGACAGTGTAGAGGGAGCTTTACTCTGAATTTAACCCCGTGCTGTACCTGTCCTGGGAGTGTTTGATGGGGGACAGTGTAGAGGGAGCTTTACTCTGAATTTAACCCCGTGCTGTACCTGTCCTAGGAGTGTTTGATGGGGGACAGTGTAGAGGGAGCTTTACTCTGTATCTAACCCCGTGCTGTACCTGTCCTGGGAGTGTTTGATGGGGGCAGTGTAGAGGGAGCTTTACTCTGTATCTCACCCCGTGCTGGACCTGTCCTGGGAGTGTTTGATGGGGGCAGTGTAGAGGGAGCTTTACTCTGTATCTAACCCCGTGCTGTACCTGTCCTGGGAGTGTTTGATGGGGAACAGTGCAGAGGGAGCTTTACTCTGTATCTAACCCCGTGCTGTACCTGTCCTGGGAGTGTTTGATGGGGGGCAGTGTAAAGGAGCTTTACTCTGTATCTAACCCCGTGCTGTACCTGTCCTGGGAGTGTTTGATGGGGGGACAGTGTAGAGGGAGCTGTACTCTGTACCTAACCCCGTGCTGTACCTGTCCTGGGAGTGTTTGATGGGGACAGTGTGGAGGGAGCTTTACTCTGTATCTAACCCTGTGCTGTACCCAGCCTGGGTGTGTTTGATGGGGGACAGTGTGGAGGGAGCTTTACTCTGTATCTAACCCTGTGCTGTACCCAGCCTGGGAGTGTTTGATGGGGGACAGTGTAGAGGGAGCTTTACTCTGTATCTAACCCCGTGCTGTACCTGTCCTGGGAGTGTTCGATGGGGACAGTGTAGAGGTAGAGTTACTCTGTATCTAACCCAGTGCTGTCCCTGTCCTGGGAGGGTTTGATGGGGGACAGTGTAGAGGGAGCTTTCCACTGTATCTAACCCCGTGCTGTACCTATGCTGGGAGTGTTTGCTGGGGACAGTGTAGAGGGAGCTTTACTCTGTATCTAACCCCGTGCTGTACCTGTCCCGGGAGTGTTTGAAGGGAGGATCTTTGTAGAGGAAGCTTTACTCTGTATCTAACCCCGTGCTGTACCTGTCCTGGGAGTGTTTGATGGGGACAGTGGAGAGAGAGCTTTACTCTGTATCTAACCCCGTGCTGTACCTGTCCTGGGAGTGTTTGATGCTGGACAGTGGAGAGGGAGCTTTACTCTGTATCTAACCCCGTGCTGTACCTGTCCTGGGAGTGTTTGATGGGGACAGTGTAGAGAGAGCTTTACTCTGTATCTAACCCCGTGCTGTACCTGTCCTGGGAGTGTTTGATGGGGGACAGTGTAGAGGGAGCTTTACTCTGTATCTAACCCCGTGCTGTACCTGTCCTGGGAGTGTTTGATGGGGACAGTGTAGAGGGAGCTTTACTCTGTATCTAACCCCGTGCTGTACCTGTCCTGGGAGTGTTTGCTGGGGACAGTGTAGAGGGAGCTTTACTCTGTATCTAACCCCGTGCTGTACCTGTCCTGGGAGTGTTTGATGGGGACAGTGTAGAGAGAGCTCTACTCTGTATCTAACCCCGTGCTGTACCTGTCCTGGGAGTGTTTGATAGGGACAGTGTAGAGGGAGCTTTACTCTGTATCTAACCCCGTGCTGTACCTGTCCTGGGAGGGTTTGATGGGTGACAGTGTCGAGGGAGCTTTTTTCTGTCTCTAACACCATGCTGTACCTGTCCTGGGAGTGTTTGATGGCGACAGTGTAGAGGAAGCTTTACTCTGTATCTAACCCCGTGCTGTACCTGTCCTGGGAGGGTTTGACGGGGGGCAGTGTAGAGGGAGCTTCAATCTGTATCTAACCCCGTGCTGTACCTGTCCTGGGAGTGTTTGATGGGGACAGTGTAGAGGGAGCTTTACTCTGTATCTAACCCCATGCTGTACCTGTCCTGGGCGTGTTTGATGGGGACAGTGTAGTGGGAGCTTTTCTCTGCATCTAACCCCGTGCTGTACCTGTCCTGGGAGTGTTTGATGGGGACAGAGTAGAGGGTGCTTTATTCTGTATCTAACCCCGTGCTTTCCCTGTCCTGGGAGTGTTTGCTGGGGACAGTGTAGTGGGAGCTTTACTCTGTATCTAACCCCATGCTGTACCTGTCCTGGGAGTGTTTGATGGGGGGACAGTGTAGAGGGAGCTTTACTCTGTACCTAACCCCGTGCTGTACCTGTCCTGGGAGTGTTTGATGGGGACAGTGTGGAGGGAGCTTTACTCTGCATCTAACCCTGTGCTGTACCCAGCCTGGGAGTGTTTGATGGGGGACAGTGTGGAGGGAGCTTTACTCTGTATCTAACCCTGTGCTGTATCCAGCCTGGGAGTGTTTGATGGGGGACAGTGTAGAGGGAGCTTTACTCTGTATCTAACCCCGTGCTGTACCTGTCCTGGGAGTGTTCGATGGGGACAGTGTAGAGGGAGCTTTACTCTGTATCTAACCCCGTGCTGTACCTGTCCTGGGAGTGTTTGATGGGGTACAGTGTAGAGGTAGAGTTACTCTGTATCTAACCCAGTGCTGTACCTGTCCTGTGAGTGTTCGATGGGGACAGTGTAGAGGAAGGTTTACTCTGTATCTAACCCCGTGCTGTACCTGTCCTGGGAGTGTTTGATGGGGAACAGTGTAGAGGGAGCTTTACTCTGTATCTAACCCCGTGCTGTACCTGTCCTGGGAGTGTTTGATGGGGGGTCAGTGTAGAGGGAGCTTTACGCTGTATCTAACCCCGTGCTGTCCCTGTCCTGGGAGTGTTTGATGGGGACAGTGTAGAGGGAGCTTTACTCTGTATCTAACCCCGTGCTGTACCTGTCCTGGGAGGGTTTGACGGGGAACAGTGTAGAGGGAGCTTTCCACTGTATCGAACCCCGTGCTGTACCTATGCTGGGAGTGTTTGCTGGGGACAGTGTAGAGGGAGCTTTTCGCTGTATCTAACCCCGCGCTGTACCTGTCCTGGGAGTGTTTGATGGGGACAGTGTAGAGGGAGCTTTACTATGTATCTAACTCCGTGCTGTCCCTGTCCTGGGAGTGTTTGATGGGGACAGTGTAGAGGGAGCTTTACTCTGTATCTAACCCCGTGCTGTACCTGTCCTGGGAGGGTTCGATGGGGACAGTGTAGAGGGAGCTTTACTCTGTATCTAACCCCGTGCTGTACCTGTCCTGGGAGTGTTTGATGGGGGACAGTGTAGAGGGAGCTTTTTTCTGTCTCTAACCCCGTGCTGTACCTGTCCTGGGAGTGTTTGATGGGGACAGTGTAGAGGAAGCTTTACTCTGTATCTAACCCCGTGCTGTACCTGTCCTGGGAGTGTTTGATGGGGGGAAGTGTGGAGGGAGCTTTACTCTGTATCTAACCCCGTGCTGTACCTGTCCTGGGAGTGTTTGATGGGGACAGTGTAGAGGGAGCTTTACTCTGTATCTAACCCCATGCTGTACCTGTCCTGGGCGTGTTTGATGGGGACAGTGTAGAGGGAGCTTTACTCTGTATCTAACCCTGTGCTGTACCTGTCCTGGGAGTGTTTCATGGGGACAGAGGAGAGGGAGCTTTATTCTGTATCTAACCCTGTGCTTTCCCTGTCCTGGGACTGTTGCTGGGGACAGTGTAGAGGGAGCTTTACTCTGTATCTAACCCCGTGCTGTACCTGTCCTGGGAGTGTTTGATGGGGACAGAGTAGAGGGAGCTTTACTCTGTATCTAACCCCATGCTGTACCTGTCCTGGGAGTGTTTGATGGGGGACAGTGTAGTGGGAGCTTTACTCTGTATCTAACCCCATGCTGTACCTGTCCTGGGAGTGTTTGATGGGGACAGTGTGGAGGGAGCTTTACTCTGTATCTCACCCCGTGCTGTACCTGTCCTGGGAGTGTTTGATGGGGGACAGTGTAGAGGGAGCTTTACTCTGTATCTAACCCCGTGCTGTACCTGTCCTGGGAGTGTTCGATGGGGACAGTGTAGAGGGAGCTTTACTCTGTATCTAACCCCGTGCTGTACCTGTGCTGGGAGTGTTTGATGGGGGACAGTGTAGAGGGAGCTTTACTCTATATCTAACCCCGTGCTGTACCTGTCCTGTGAGTGTTCGATGGGGACAGTGTACAGGAAACTTTACTCTGTATCTAACCACGTGCTGTACCTGTCCTGGGAGTGTTTGATGGGGAACAGTGTAGAGGGAGCTTTACTCTGTATCTAACCCCGTGCTGTAACTGTCCTGGGAGTGTTTGATGGGGGGTCAGTGTCGAGGGAGCTTTACTCTGTATCTAACCCCGTGCTGTACCTGTCCTGGGAGTGTTTGATGGGGGACAGTGTAGAGGGAGCTTTCCACTGTATCTAAACCCCGTGCTGAACCTATGCTGGGAGTGTTTGCTGGGGACAGTGTAGAGGGCGCTTTACTCTGTATCTAAACCCGTGCTGTACCTGTCCTGGGAGTGTTTGATGGGGACAGTGTAGAGGGAGCTTTACTATGTATCTAACTCCGTGCTGTACCTGTCCTGGGAGTGTTTGATGGGGACAGTGTAGAGGGAGCTTTACTCTGTATCTAACCCCGTGCTGTACCTGTCCTGGGAGTGTTTGATGGGGACAGTGTAGAGGGAGCTTTACTCTGTATCTAACCCCGTGCTGTACCTGTCCTGGGAGTGTTTGATGGGGGACAGTGTAGAGGGAGCTTTGCTCTGTATCTAACCCCGTGCTGTACCTGTCCTGGGAGTGTTTGATGGGGGACAGTGTAGAGGGAGCTTTACTCTGAATTTAACCCCGTGCTGTACCTGTCCTGGGAGTGTTTGATGGGGGGTCAGTGTTGAGGGAGCTTTACTCGGTATCTCACCCCGTGCTGTACCCAGCCTGGGAGTGTTTGATGGGGGACAGTGTAGAGGGAGCTTTACTCTGTATCTTACCCCGTGCTGGACCTGTCCTGGGAGTGTTTGATGGGGGCAGTGTAGAGGGAGCTTTACTCTGTATCTAACCCCGTGCTGTACCTGTCCTGGGAGTGTTTGATGGGGAACAGTGTAGAGGGAGCTTTACTCTGTATCTAACCCCGTGCTGTACCTGTCCTGGGAGTGTCTGATGGGGGGTCAGTGTAGAGGGAGCTTTACTCTGTATCTAACCCCGTGCTGTCCCTGTCCTGGGAGTGTTTCATGGGGACAGAGGAGAGGGAGCTTTATTCTGTATCTAACCCTGTGCTTTCCCTGTCCTGGGACTGTTTGCTGGGGACAGTGTAGAGGGAGCTTTACTCTGTATCTAACCCCGTGCTGTACCTGTCCTGGGAGTGTTTGATGGGGACAGAGTAGAGGGAGCTTTATTCTGTATCTAACGCTGTGCTTTCCCTGTCCTGGGAGTGTTTGATGGGGGACAGTGTAGAGGGAGCTTTACTCTGTATCTAACCCCGTGCTGTAACTGTCCTGGGAGTGTTTGATGGGGACAGTGTAGAGGGAGCTTTACTCTGTATCTAACCCCGTGCTGTAACTGTCCTGGGAGTGTTTGATGGGGGGTCAGTGTCGAGGGAGCTTTACTCTGTATCTAACCCCGTGCTGTACCTGTCCTGGGAGTGTTTGATGGGGGACAGTGTGGAGGGAGCTTTCCACTGTATCTAAACCCCGTGCTGAACCTATGCTGGGAGTGTTTGCTGGGGACAGTGTAGAGGGCGCTTTACTCTGTATCTAAACCCGTGCTGTACCTGTCCTGGGAGTGTTTGATGGGGACAGTGTAGATGGAGCTTTACTCTGTATCTAACTCCGTGCTGTACCTGTCCTGGGAGTGTTTGATGGGGACAGTGTAGAGGGAGCTTTACTCTGTATCTAACCCCGTGCTGTACCTGTCCTGGGAGTGTTCGATGGGGACAGTGTAGAGGGAGCTTTACTCTGTATCTAACCCCGTGCTGTACCTGTCCTGGGAGTGTTTGATGGGGGACAGTGTAGAGGGAGCTTTACTCTGTATCTAACCCCATGCTGTACCTGTCCTGGGAGTGTTTGCTGGGGAATGTGTAGAGGGAGCTTTACTCTGTATCTAACCCCGTGCTGTACCTGTCCTGGGAGTGTTTGATGGGGGGACAGTGTCGAGGGAGCTTTACTCTGTATCTAACCCCATGCTGTACCTGTCCTGGGAGTGTTTGATGGGGGACAGTGTAGAGGGAGCTTTACTCTGTATCTAACCCCATGCTGTACCTGTCCTGGGAGTGTTTGATGGGGACAGTGTGGAGGGAGCTTTACTCTGTATCTAACCCCGTGCTGTACCTGTCCTGGGAGTGTTTGATGGGGGACAGTGTAGAGGGAGCTTTACTCTGTATCTAACCCCGTGCTGTACCTGTCCTGGGAGTGTTCGATGGGGACAGTGTAGAGGGAGCTTTACTCTGTATCTAACCCCGTGCTGTACCTGTCCTGGGAGTGTTTGATGGGGGACAGTGTAGAGGGAGCTTTACTCTATATCTAACCCCGTGCTGTACCTGTCCTGTGAGTGTTCGATGGGGACAGTGTACAGGAAACTTTACTCTGTATCGAACCCCGTGCTGTACCTGTCCTGGGAGTGTTTGATGGGGAACAGTGTAGAGGGAGCTTTACTCTGTATCTAACCCCGTGCTGTAACTGTCCTGGGAGTGTTTGATGGGGGGTCAGTGTCGAGGGAGCTTTACTCTGTATCTAACCCCGTGCTGTACCTGTCCTGGGAGTGTTTGATGGGGGACAGTGTAGAGGGAGCTTTACTCTGTATCTAACCCCATGCTGTACCTGTCCTGGGAGTGTTTGCTGGGGAATGTGTAGAGGGAGCTTTACTCTGTATCTAACCCCGTGCTGTACCTGTCCTGGGAGTGTTTGATGGGGGGACAGTGTCGAGGGAGCTTTACTCTGTATCTAACCCCATGCTGTACCTGTCCTGGGAGTGTTTGATGGGGGACAGTGTAGAGGGAGCTTTACTCTGTATCTAACCCCATGCTGTACCTGTCCTGGGAGTGTTTGATGGGGACAGTGTGGAGGGAGCTTTACTCTGTATCTAACCCCGTGCTGTACCTGTCCTGGGAGTGTTTGATGGGGGACAGTGTAGAGGGAGAGTTACTCTGTATCTAACCCCGTGCTGTACCTGTCCTGGGAGTGTTTGATGGGGGACAGTGTAGAGGGAGCTTTGCTCTGTATCGAACCCCGTGCTGTACCTGTCCTGGGAGTGTTTGATGGGGACAGTGTAGAGGGAGCTTTACTCTGTATCTAACCCGGTGCTGTACCTGTCCTGGGAGTGTTTGATGGGGGACAGTGTAGAGGGAGCTTTACTCTGTATCTAACCCCGTGCTGTACCTGTCCTGGGAGTGTTTGATGGGGGACAGTGTAGAGGGAGCTTTACTCTGTATCTAACCCCATGCTGTACCTGTCCTGGGAGTGTTTGATGGGGGAGAGTGTAGAGGGAGCTTTACTCTGAATTTAACCCCGTGCTGTACCTGTCCTGGGAGTGTTTGATGGGGGGTCAGTGGAGAGGGAGCTTTACTCGGTATCTCACCCCGTGCTGTACCCAGCCTGGGAGTGTTTGATGGGGGACAGTGTAGAGGGAGCTTTACTCTGTATCTCACCCCGTGCTGGACCTGTCCTGGGAGTGTTTGATGGGGGCAGTGTAGAGGGAGCTTTACTCTGTATCTAACCCCGTGCTGTACCTGTCCTGGGAGTGTTTGATGGGGAACAGTGTAGAGGGAGCTTTACTCTGTATCTAAACCCGTGCTGTACCTGTCCTGGGAGTGTCTGATGGGGGGTCAGTGTAGAGGGAGCTTTACTCTGTATCTAACCCCGTGCTGTCCCTGTCCTGGGAGTGTTTGATGGGGACAGTGGAGAGGGAGCTTTACTCTGTATCTAACCCCGTGCTGTACGTGTCCTGGGAGTGTTTGATGGGGGACAGTAGAGAGGGAGCTTTACTCTGTATCTAACCCCGTGCTGTACCTGTCCTGGGAGTGTTTGATGGGGGACAGTGTTGAGGGAGCTTTACTCTGTATCTAACCGCGTGCTGTACCTGTCCTGGGAGTGTTTGATGGGGGGACAGTGTAGAGGGAGCTTTGCTCTGTATCTAACCCCGTGCTGTACCTGTCCTGGGAGTGTTTGATGGGGGGACAGTGTAGAGGGAGCTTTACTCTGTATCTAACCCCGTGCTGTCCCTGTCCTGGGAGTGTTTGATGGGGGACAGTGTAGAGGGAGCTTTACTCTGAATCTAACCCCGTGCTGTACCTGTCCTGGGAGTGTTTGATGGGGGGTCAGTGTAGAGGGAGCTTTACTCGGTATCTCACCCCGTGCTGTACCCAGCCTGGGAGTGTTTGATGGGGGACAGTGTAGAGGGAGCTTTACTCTGTATCTAACCCCGTGCTGGACCTGTCCTGGGAGTTTTTGATGGGGGCAGTGTAGAGGGAGCTTTACTCTGTATCTAACCCCGTGCTGTACCTGTCCTGGGAGTGTTTGATGGGGAACAGTGTAGAGGGAGCTTTACTCTGTATCTAAACCCGTGCTGTACCTGTCCTGGGAGTGTCTGATGGGGGGTCAGTGTAGAGGGAGCTTTACTCTGTATCTAACCCCGTGCTGTCCCTGTCCTGGGAGTGTTTGATGGGGACAGTGGAGAGGGAGCTTTACTCTGTATCTAACCCCGTGCTGTACGTGTCCTGGGAGTGTTTGATGGGGGACAGTATAGAGGGAGCTTTACTCTGTATCTAACCCGGTGCTGTACCTGTCCTGGGAGTGTTTGATGGGGGACAGTGTAGAGGGAGCTTTACTCTGTATCTAACCGCGTGCTGTACCTGTCCTGGGAGTGTTTGATGGGGGGACAGTGTAGAGGGAGCTTTACTCTGTATCTAACCCCGTGCTGTACCTGTCCTGGGAGGGTTTGATGGGTGACAGTGTCGAGGGAGCTTTTTACTGTCTGTAACCGCGTGCTGTACCTTTCGTATGAGTGTTTGATGGGGACAGTGTAGAGGAAGCTTTACTCTGTATCTAACCCCGTGCTGTACCTTTCCTGGGAGTGTTTGATGGGGGGCAGTGCAGAGGGAGCTTTTCTCTGTATCTAACCCCGTGCTGTACCTGTCCTGGGAGTGTTTGATGGGGACAGTGTAGAGGGAGCTTTACTCTGTATCTAACCCCATGCTGTACCTGTCCTGGGCGTGTTTGATGGGGACAGTGTAGAGGGAGCTTTACTCTGTATCTAACCCCGTGCTGTACCTGTCCTGGGAGTGTTTGATGGGGGACAGAGTAGAGGGAGCTTTATTCTGTATCTAACCCCGTGCTGTACCTGTCCTGGGAGTGTTTGATGGGGGACAGTGTAGAGGGAGCTTTACTCTGTATCTAACCCCGTGCTTTCCCTGTCCTGGGAGTGTTTGCTGGGGACAGTGTAGAGGGAGCTTTACTCTGTATCTAACCCCGTGCTGTACCTGTCCTGGGAGTGTTTGATGGAGGGCAGTGTAGAGGGAGCTTTACTCTGTATCTAACCCCGTGCTGTACCTGTCCTGGGAGTGTTTGATGGGGGGACAGTGTAGAGGGAGCTTTACTCTGTACCTAACCCCGTGCTGTACCTGTCCTGGGAGTGTTTGATGGGGACAGTGTGGAGGGAGCTTTACTCTGTATCTAACCCCGTGCTGTACCTGTCCTGGGAGTGTTTGATGGGGAACAGTGTAGAGGGAGCTTTACTCTGTATCTAAACCCGTGCTGTACCTGTCCTGGGAGTGTCTGATGGGGGGTCAGTGTAGAGGGAGCTTTACTCTGTATCTAACCCCGTGCTGTCCCTGTCCTGGGAGTGTTTGATGGGGACAGTGGAGAGGGAGCTTTACTCTGTATCTAACCCCGTGCTGTACGTGTCCTGGGAGTGTTTGATGGGGGACAGTAGAGAGGGAGCTTTACTCTGTATCTAACCCCGTGCTGTACCTGTCCTGGGAGTGTTTGATGGGGGACAGTGTTGAGGGAGCTTTACTCTGTATCTAACCGCGTGCTGTACCTGTCCTGGGAGTGTTTGATGGGGGGACAGTGTAGAGGGAGCTTTGCTCTGTATCTAACCCCGTGCTGTACCTGTCCTGGGAGTGTTTGATGGGGGGACAGTGTAGAGGGAGCTTTACTCTGTATCTAACCCCGTGCTGTCCCTGTCCTGGGAGTGTTTGATGGGGGACAGTGTAGAGGGAGCTTTACTCTGAATCTAACCCCGTGCTGTACCTGTCCTGGGAGTGTTTGATGGGGGGTCAGTGTAGAGGGAGCTTTACTCGGTATCTCACCCCGTGCTGTACCCAGCCTGGGAGTGTTTGATGGGGGACAGTGTAGAGGGAGCTTTACTCTGTATCTAACCCCGTGCTGGACCTGTCCTGGGAGTTTTTGATGGGGGCAGTGTAGAGGGAGCTTTACTCTGTATCTAACCCCGTGCTGTACCTGTCCTGGGAGTGTTTGATGGGGAACAGTGTAGAGGGAGCTTTACTCTGTATCTAAACCCGTGCTGTACCTGTCCTGGGAGTGTCTGATGGGGGGTCAGTGTAGAGGGAGCTTTACTCTGTATCTAACCCCGTGCTGTCCCTGTCCTGGGAGTGTTTGATGGGGACAGTGGAGAGGGAGCTTTACCCTGTATCTAACCCCGTGCTGTACGTGTCCTGGGAGTGTTTGATGGGGGACAGTATAGAGGGAGCTTTACTCTGTATCTAACCCGGTGCTGTACCTGTCCTGGGAGTGTTTGATGGGGGACAGTGTAGAGGGAGCTTTACTCTGTATCTAACCGCGTGCTGTACCTGTCCTGGGAGTGTTTGATGGGGGGACAGTGTAGAGGGAGCTTTACTCTGTATCTAACCCCGTGCTGTACCTGTCCTGGGAGGGTTTGATGGGTGACAGTGTCGAGGGAGCTTTTTACTGTCTGTAACCGCGTGCTGTACCTTTCGTATGAGTGTTTGATGGGGACAGTGTAGAGGAAGCTTTACTCTGTATCTAACCCCGTGCTGTACCTTTCCTGGGAGTGTTTGATGGGGGGCAGTGCAGAGGGAGCTTTTCTCATGTATCTAACCCCGTGCTGTACCTGTCCTGGGAGTGTTTGATGGGGACAGTGTAGAGGGAGCTTTACTCTGTATCTAACCCCATGCTGTACCTGTCCTGGGCGTGTTTGATGGGGACAGTGTAGAGGGAGCTTTACTCTGTATCTAACCCCGTGCTGTACCTGTCCTGGGAGTGTTTGATGGGGGACAGAGTAGAGGGAGCTTTATTCTGTATCTAACCCCGTGCTGTACCTGTCCTGGGAGTGTTTGATGGGGGACAGTGTAGAGGGAGCTTTACTCTGTATCTAACCCCGTGCTTTCCCTGTCCTGGGAGTGTTTGCTGGGGACAGTGTAGAGGGAGCTTTACTCTGTATCTAACCCCGTGCTGTACCTGTCCTGGGAGTGTTTGATGGAGGGCAGTGTAGAGGGAGCTTTACTCTGTATCTAACCCCGTGCTGTACCTGTCCTGGGAGTGTTTGATGGGGGGACAGTGTAGAGGGAGCTTTACTCTGTACCTAACCCCGTGCTGTACCTGTCCTGGGAGTGTTTGATGGGGACAGTGTGGAGGGAGCTTTACTCTGTATCTAACCCTGTGCTGTAACCAGCCTGGGAGTGTTTGATGGGGGACAGTGTGGAGGGAGCTTTACTCTGTATCTAACCCTGTGCTGTACCCAGCCTGGGAGTGTTTGATGGGGGACAGTGTAGAGGGAGCTTTACTCTGTATCTAACCCCGTGCTGTACCTGTCCTGGGAGTGTTCGACGGGGACAGTGTAGAGGGAGCTTTACTCTGTATCTAACCCCGTGCTGTACCTGTCCTGGGAGTGTTTGATGGGGGACAGTGTAGAGGGAGCTTTCCACTGTATCTAACCCCGTGCTGTACCTGTCCTGGGAGTGTTTGATGGGGGGTCAGTGTAGAGGGAGCTTTACTCTGTATCTAACCCCGTGCTGTCCCTGTCCTGGGAGTGTTTGATGGGGACAGTGTAGAGGGAGCTTTACTCTGTATCTAACCCCGTGCTGTACCTGTCCTGGGAGGGTTTGATGGGGGACAGTGTAGAGGGAGCTTTCCACTGTATCTAACCCCGTGCTGTACCTGTCCTGGGAGTGTTTGATGGGGACAGTGTAGAGGGAGCTTTACTCTGTATCTAACCCCGTGCTGTACCTGTCCTGGGAGTGTTTGATGGGGACAGTGTAGACGGAGCTTTACTTTGTATCTAACTCCGTGCAGTACCTGTCCTTGGAGTGTTTGATGGGGACAGTGTATAGGGAGCTTTACTCTGTATCTAACCCCGTGCTGTACCTGTCCTGGGAGTGTTCGATGGGGACAGTGTAGAGGGAGCTTTACTCTGTATCTAACCCCGTGCTGTACCTGTCCTGGGAGTGTTTGATGGGGGACAGTGTAGAGGGAGAGTTACTCTGTATCTAACCCCGTGCTGTACCTGTCCTGGGAGTGTTTGATGGGGGGTCAGTGTAGAGGGAGCTTTCCTCGGTATCTCACCCCGTGCTGTACCCAGCCTGGGAGTGTTTGATGGGGGACAGTGTAGAGGGAGCTTTACTCTGTATCTAACCCCGTGCTGGACCTGTCCTGGGAGTGTTTGATGGGGGCAGTGTAGAGGGAGCTTTACTCTGTATCTAACCCCGTGCTGTACCTGTCCTGGGAGTGTTTGATGGGGGACAGTGGAGAGGGAGAGTTCATCTGTATCTAACCCCGTGCTGTACCTGTCCTGGGAGTGTTCGATGGGGACAGTGTAGAGGGAGCTTTACTCTGTATCTAACCCCATGCTGTACCTGTCCTGGGCGTGTTTGATGGGGACAGTGTAGAGGGAGCTTTACTCTGTATCTAACCCCGTGCTGTACCTGTCCTGGGAGTGTTTGATGGGGGACAGAGTAGAGGGAGCTTTATTCTGTATCTAACCCCGTGCTGTACCTGTCCTGGGAGTGTTTGATGGGGGACAGTGTAGAGGGAGCTTTACTCTGTATCTAACCCCGTGCTTTCCCTGTCCTGGGAGTGTTTGCTGGGGACAGTGTAGAGGGAGCTTTACTCTGTATCAAACCCCGTGCTGTACCTGTCCTGGGAGTGTTTGATGGGGGGCAGTGTAGAGGGAGCTTTACTCTGTATCTAACCCCGTGCTGTTCCTGTCCTGGGAGTGTTTGATGGGGGGACAGTGTAGAGGGAGCTTTACTCTGTACCTAACCCCGTGCTGCACCTGTCCTGGGAGTGTTTGATGGGGACAGTGTGGAGGGAGCTTTACTCTGTATCTAACCCTGTGCTGTAACCAGCCTGGGAGTGTTTGATGGGGGACAGTGTGGAGGGAGCTTTACTCTGTATCTAACCCTGTGCTGTACCCAGCCTGGGAGTGTTTGATGGGGGACAGTGTAGAACGAGCTTTACTCTGTATCTAACCCCGTGCTGTACCTGTCCTGGGAGTGTTCGACGGGGACAGTGTAGAGGGAGCTTTACTCTGTATCTAACCCCGTGCTGTACCTGTCCTGGGAGTGTTTGATGGGGGACAGTGTAGAGGGAGCTTTCCACTGTATCTAACCCCGTGCTGTACCTGTCCTGGGAGTGTTTGATGGGGGGTCAGTGTAGAGGGAGCTTTACTCTGTATCTAACCCCGTGCTGTCCCTGTCCTGGGAGTGTTTGATGGGGACAGTGTAGAGGGAGCTTTACTCTGTATCTAACCCCGTGCTGTACCTGTCCTGGGAGGGTTTGATGGGGGACAGTGTAGAGGGAGCTTTCCACTGTATCTAACCCCGTGCTGTACCTATGCTGGGAGTGTTTGCTGGGGACAGTGTAGAGGGAGCTTTTCTCTGTATCTAACCCCGGGCTGTACCTGTCCTGGGAGTGTTTGATGGGGACAGTGTAGACGGAGCTTTACTATGTATCTAACTCCGTGCAGTACCTGTCCTTGGAGTGTTTGATGGGGACAGTGTAGAGGGAGCTTTACTCTGTACCTAACCCCGTGCTGTACCTGTCCTGGGAGTGTTCGATGGGGACAGTGTAGAGGGAGCTTTACTCTGTATCTAACCCCGTGCTGTACCTGTCCTGGGAGTGTTTGATGGGGGACAGTGTAGAGGGAGAGTTACTCTGTATCTAACCCCGTGCTGTACCTGTCCTGGGAGTGTTTGATGGGGGGTCAGTGTAGAGGGAGCTTTACTCGGTATCTCGCCCCGTGCTGTACCCAGCCTGGGAGTGTTTGATGGGGGACAGTGTAGAGGGAGCTTTACTCTGTATCTAACCCCGTGCTGGACCTGTCCTGGGAGTGTTTGATGGGGGCAGTGTAGAGGGAGCTTTACTCTGTATCTAACCCCGTGCTGTACCTGTCCTGGGAGTGTTTGATGGGGGACAGTGTAGAGGGAGAGTTCATCTGTATCTAACCCCGTGCTGTACCTGTCCTGGGAGTGTTCGATGGGGACAGTGTAGAGGGAGCTTTACTCTGTATCTAACCCCGTGCTGTACCTGTCCTGGGAGTGTTTGATGGGGAGCAGTGTAGAGGGAGCTTTACTCTGTATCTAAACCCGTGCTGTACCTGTCCTGGGAGTGTCTGATGGGGGGTCAGTGTAGAGGGAGCTTTACTCTGTATCTAACCCCGTGCTGTCCCTGTCCTGGGAGTGTTTGATGGGGACAGTGGAGAGGGAGCTTTACTCTGTATCTAACCCCGTGCTGTACGTGTCCTGGGAGTTTTTGATGGGGGACAGTACAGAGGGAGCTTTACTCTGTATCTAACCCCGTGCTGTACCTGTCCTGGGAGTGTTTGATGGGGGACAGTGTAGAGGGAGCTTTACTCTGTATCTAACCCCGTGCTGTACCTGTCCTGGGAGTTGTTGTTGGGGACAGTGTCGAGGGAGCTTTACTCTGTATCTAACCGCGTGCTGTACCTGTCCTGGGAGTGTTTGATGGGGGGACAGTGTAGAGGGAGCTTTACTCTGTATCTAACCCCGTGCTGTACCTGTCCTGGGAGTGTTTGATGGGGGGCAGTGTAGAGGGAGCTTTACTCTGTATCTAACCCCGTGCTGTACCTGTCCTGGGAGTGTTTGATGGGGACTGTGCAGAGGGAGCTTTACTCTGTATCTAACCCCATGCTGTACCTGTCCTGGGCGTGTTTGATGGGGACAGTGTAGAGGGAGCTTTACTCTGTATCTAACCCCGTGCTGTACCTGTCCTCGGAGTGTTTGATGGGGGACAGAGTAGAGGGAGCTTTATTCTGTATCTAACCCCGTGCAGTACCTGTCCTGGGAATGTTTGATGGGGGACAGTGTAGAGGGAGCTTTACTCTCTATCTAACCCCGTGCTTTCCCTGTCCTGGGAGTGTTTGCTGGGGACAGTGTAGAGGGAGCTTTACTCTGTATCTAACCCCGTGCTGTACCTGTCCTGGGAGTGTTTGATGGGGGGCAGTGTAGAGGGAGCTTTACTCTGTACCTAACCCCGTGCTGTACCTGTCCTGGGAGTGTTTGATGGGGACAGTGTGGAGGGAGCTTTACTCTGTATCTAACCCTGTGCTGTACCCAGCCTGGGAGTGTTTGATGGGGGACAGTGTGGAGGGAGCTTTACTCTGTATCTAACCCTGTGCTGTACCCAGCCTGGGAGTGTTTGATGGGGGACAGTGTAGAGGGAGCTTTACTCTGTATCTAACCCCGTGCTGTACCTGTCCTGGGAGTGTTCGATGGGGACAGTGTAGAGGGAGCTTTACTCTGTATCGAACCCCGTGCTGTACCTGTCCTGGGAGTGTTTGATGGGGGGACAGTGTAGAGGGAGCTTTACTCTGTATCTAACCCCGTGCTGTACCTGTCCTGGGAGTGTTTGATGGGGGACTGTGTAGAGGGAGCTTTACTCTGTATCTAACCCCGTGCTGTACCTGTCCTGGGAGGGTTTGATGGGTGACAGTGTCGAGGGAGCTTTTTTCTGTCTCTAACCCCGTGCTGTACCGGTCCTGGGAGTGTTTGATGGGGACAGTGTAGAGGAAGCTTTACTCTGTATCCAACCCCGTGCTGTACCTGTCCTGGGAGTGTTTGATGGGGGGCAGTGTAGAGGGAGCTTTACTCTGTATCTAACCCTGTGCTGTACCTATCCTGGGAGTGTTTGATGGGGAACAGTGTAGAGGGAGCTTTACTCTGTATCTAACCCCGTGCTGTACCTGTCCTGGGACTGTTTGCTGGGGAATGTGTAGAGGGAGCTTTACTCTGTATCTAACCCCGTGCTGTACCTGTCCTGGGAGTGTTTGATGGGGGGACAGTGTAGAGGGAGCTTTACTCTGTATCTAACCCCATGCTGTACCTGTCCTGGGAGTGTTTGATGGGGACAGTGTGGAGGGAGCTTTACTCTGTATCTAACCCCGTGCTGTACCTGTCCTGGGAGGGTTTGATGGGGGACAGTGTAGAGGGAGCTTTCCACTGTATCTAACCCCGTGCTGTACCTATGCTGGGAGTGTTTGATGGGGACAGTGTAGAGGGAGCTTTTCTCTGTATCTAACCCCGTGCTGTACCTGTCCTGGGAGTGTTTGATGGGGACAGTGTAGAGGGAGCTTTACTATGTATCTAACTCCGTGCAGTACCTGTCCTGGGAGTGTTCGATGGGGACAGTGTAGAGGGAGCTTTACTCTGTATCTAACCCCGTGCTGTACCTGTCCTGAGAGTGTTTGATGGGGGACAGTGTAGAGGGAGCTTTACTCTGTATCTAACCCCATGCTGTACCTGTCCTGGGCGTGTTTGATGGGGACAGTGTAGAGGGAGCTTTACTCTGTATCTAACCCTGTGCTGTACCTGTCCTGGGAGTGTTTGATGGGGACAGTAGAGGGAGCTTTACTCTGTATCTAACCCTGTGCTGTACCTGTCCTGGGAGTGTTTGATGGGGGACAGTGTAGAGGGAGCTTTACTCTATATCTAACCCCGTGCTGTAGCTGTCCTGTGAGTGTTCGATGGGGACAGTGTACAGGAAGCTTTACTCTGTATCTAACCCGTGCTGTACCTGTCATGGGAGTGTTTGATGGGGGGTCAGTGAAGAGGGAGCTTTACTCTGTATCTAACCCCGTGCTGTCCCTGTCCTGGGAGTGTTTGATGGGGACAGTGGAGAGGGAGCTTTACTCTGTATCTAACCCCGTGCTGTACCTGTCCTGGGAGTGTTTGATGGGGGACAGTGTAGAGGGAGCTTTCCACTGTATCTAAACCCCGTGCTGTACCTTTGCTGGGAGTGTTTGCTGGGGACAGTGTAGAGGGCGCTTTACTCTGTATCTAACCCCGTGCTGTACCTGTCCTGGGAGAGTTCGATGGGGACAGTGTAGAGGGAGAGTTCATCTGTATCTAACCCCGTGCTGTACCTGTCCTGGGAGTGTTCGATGGGGACAGTGTAGAGGGAGCTTTACTCTGTATCTAACCCCGTGCTGTACCTGTCCTGGGAGTGTTTGATGGGGAACAGTGTAGAGGGAGCTTTACTCTGTATCTAAACCCGTGCTGTACCTGTCCTGGGAGTGTCTGATGGGGGGTCAGTGTAGAGGGAGCTTTACTCTGTATCTAACCCCGTGCTGTCCCTGTCCTGGGAGTGTTTGATGGGGACAGTGGAGAGGGAGCTTTACTCTGTATCTAACCCCGTGCTGTACGTGTCCTGGGAGTTTTTGATGGGGGACAGTACAGAGGGAGCTTTACTCTGTATCTAACCCCGTGCTGTACCTGTCCTGGGAGTGTTTGATGGGGGACAGTGTAGAGGGAGCTTTACTCTGTATCTAACCCCGTGCTGGACCTGTCCTGGGAGTTGTTGTTGGGGACAGTGTCGAGGGAGCTTTACTCTGTATCTAACCGCGTGCTGTACCTGTCCTGGGAGTGTTTGATGGGGGGACAGTGTAGAGGGAGCTTTACTCTGTATCTAACCCCGTGCTGTACCTGTCCTGGGAGTGTTTGATGGGGGGCAGTGTAGAGGGAGCTTTACTCTGTATCTAACCCCGTGCTGTACCTGTCCTGGGAGTGTTTGATGGGGACTGTGCAGAGGGAGCTTTACTCTGTATCTAACCCCATGCTGTACCTGTCCTCGGCGTGTTTGATGGGGACAGTGTAGAGGGAGCTTTACTCTGTATCCAGCCCCGTGCTGTACCTGTCCTGGGAGTGTTTGATGGGGGACAGAGTAGAGGGAGCTTTATTCTGTATCTAACCCCGTGCAGTACCTGTCCTGGGAATGTTTGAGGGGGGACAGTGTAGAGGGAGCTTTACTCTCTATCTAACCCCGTGCTTTCCCTGTCCTGGGAGTGTTTGCTGGGGACAGTGTAGAGGGAGCTTTACTCTGTATCTAACCCCGTGCTGTACCTGTCCTGGGAGTGTTTGATGGGGGGCAGTGTAAAGGAGCTTTACTGTGTATCTAACCCCATGCTGTACCTGTCCTGGGAGTGTTTGATGGGGGGACAGTGTAGAGGGAGCTTTACTCTGTACCTAACCCCGTGCTGTACCTGTCCTGGGAGTGTTTGATGGGGACAGTGTGGAGGGAGCTTTACTCTGTATCTAACCCTGTGCTGTACCCAGCCTGGGAGTGTTTGATGGGGGACAGTGTGGAGGGAGCTTTACTCTGTATCTAACCCTGTGCTGTCCCCAGCCTGGGAGTGTTTGATGGGGGACAGTGTAGAGGGAGCTTTACTCTGTATCTAACCCCGTGCTGTACCTGTCCTGGGAGTGTTTGATGGGGGACAGTGTAGAGGGAGCTTTGCTCTGTATCTAACCCCGTGCTATACCTGTCCTAGGAGTGTTTGATGGGGGACAGTGCAGAGGGAGCTTTGCTCTGTATCTAACGCCGTGCTGTACCTGTCCTGGGAGGGTTTGATGGGTGACAGTGTCGAGGGAGCTTTTTTCTGTCTCTAACCCCGTGCTGTACCGGTCCTGGGAGTGTTTGATGGGGACAGTGTAGAGGAAGCTTTACTCTGTATCCAACCCCGTGCTGTACCTGTCCTGGGAGTGTTTGATGGGGGGCAGTGTAGAGGGAGCTTTACTCTGTATCTAACCCCGTGCTGTACCTGTCCTGGGAGTGTTTGATGGGGACAGTGTAGAGGGAGCTTTACTCTGTATCTAACCCTGTGCTGTACCTATCCTGGGAGTGTTTGATGGGCACAGTGTAGAGGGAGCTTTACTCTGTATCTAACCCCATGCTGTACCTGTCCTGGGCGTGTTTGACGGGGACAGTGTAGAGGGAGTTTTACTCTGTATCTAACCCTGTGCTGTACCTGTCCTGGGAGTGTTTGATGGGGGACAGTGTAGAGGGAGCTTTATTCTGTATCTAACCCTGTGCTTTCCCTGTCCTGGGAGTGTTTGATGGGGACAGTGTAGAGGGAGCTTTACTCTGTATCTAACCCCGTGCTGTACCTGTCCTGGGAGTGTTTGATGGGGACAGAGTAGGGGGAGCTTTATTCTGTATCTAACCCTGTACTTTCCCTGTCCTGGGACTGTTTGCTGGGGAATGTGTAGAGGGAGCTTTACTCTGTATCTAACCCCGTGCTGTACCTGTCCTGGGAGTGTTTGATGGGGGGACAGTGTAGAGGGAGCTTTACTCTGTATCTAACCCCATGCTGTACCTGTCCTGGGAGTGTTTGATGGGGACAGTGTGGAGGGAGCTTTACTCTGTATCTAACCCCGTGCTGTACCTGTCCTGGGAGTGTTCGATGGGGACAGTGTAGACGGAGCTTTACACTGTATCTAACCCCGTGCTGTACCTGTCCTGGGAGTGTTTGATGGGGGGTCAGTGTAGAGGGAGCTTTACTCTGTATCTAACCCCGTGCTGTCCCTGTCCTGGGAGTGTTTGATGGGGACAGTGTCGAGGGAGCTTTACTCTGTATCTAACCCCGTGCTGTACCTGTCCTGGGAGGGTTTGATGGGGGACAGTGTAGAGGGAGCTTTCCACTGTATCTAACCCCGTGCTGTACCTATGCTGGGAGTGTTTGCTGGGGACAGTGTAGAGGGAGCTTTTCTCTGTATCTAACCCCGTGCTGTACCTGTCCTGGGAGTGTTTGATGGGGACAGTGTAGAGGGAGCTTTACTATGTATCTAACTCCGTGCAGTACCTGTCCTGGGAGTGTTTGATGGGGACAGTGTAGAGGGAGCTTTACTCTGTATCTAACGCCGTGCTGTACCTGTCCTGGGAGTGTTCGATGGGGACAGTGTAGAGGGAGCTTTACTCTGTATCTAACCCCGTGCTGTACCTGTCCTGGGAGTTTTTGATGGGGGACAGTGTCGAGGGAGCATTACTCTGAATCTAACCCCGTGCTGTACCTGTCCTGGGAGTGTTTGATGGGGGGTCAGTGTAGAGGGAGCTTTACTCGGTATCTCACCCCGTGCTGTACCCAGCCTGGGAGTGTTTGATGGGGGACAGTGTAGAGGGAGCTTTACTCTGTATCTAACCCCGTGCTGTACCTGTCCTGGGAGTGTTTGATAGGGGCAGTGTAGAGGGAGCTTTACTCTGTATCTAACCCCGTGCTGTACCTGTCCTGGGAGTGTTCGATGGGGACAGTGTAGAGGGAGCTTTACTCTGTATCTAACCCTGTGCTGTACCTGTCCTGGGAGTGTTTGATGGGGACAGTGTAGAGGGAGCTTTTCTCTGTATCTAACCCCATGCTGTACCTGTCCTGGGCGTGTTTGATGGGGACAGTGTAGAGGGAGCTTTACTCTGTATCTAACCCTGTGCTGTACCTGTCCTGGGAGTGTTTGATGGGGACAGTGTAGAGGGAGCTTTACTCTGTATCTAACCCTGTGCTGTACCTGTCCTGGGAGTGTTTGATGGGGACAGTGTAGAGGGAGCTTTACTCTGTATCTAACCCTGTGCTGTACCTGTCCTGGGAGTGTTTGATGGGGACAGTGTAGAGGGAGCTTTTCTCTGTATCTAACCCCATGCTGTACCTGTCCTGGGCGTGTTTGATGGGGACAGTGTAGAGGGAGCTTTACTCTGTATCTAACCCTGTGCTGTACCTGTCCTGGGAGTGTTTGATGGGGACAGTGTAGAGGGAGCTTTACTCTGTATCTAACCCCGTGCTGTACCTGTCCTGGGAGTGTTTGATGGGGGGCAGTGTAAAGGAGCTTTACTGTGTATCTAACCCCATGCTGTACCTGTCCTGGGAGTGTTTGATGGGGGGACAGTGTAGAGGGAGCTTTACTCTGTACCTAACCCCGTGCTGTACCTGTCCTGGGAGTGTTTGATGGGGACAGTGTGGAGGGAGCTTTACTCTGTATCTAACCCTGTGCTGTACCCAGCCTGGGAGTGTTTGATGGGGGACAGTGTGGAGGGAGCTTTACTCTGTATCTAACCCTGTGCTGTCCCCAGCCTGGGAGTGTTTGATGGGGGACAGTGTAGAGGGAGCTTTACTCTGTATCTAACCCCGTGCTGTACCTGTCCTGGGAGTGTTTGATGGGGGACAGTGTAGAGGGAGCTTTGCTCTGTATCTAACCCCGTGCTATACCTGTCCTAGGAGTGTTTGATGGGGGACAGTGCAGAGGGAGCTTTGCTCTGTATCTAACGCCGTGCTGTACCTGTCCTGGGAGGGTTTGATGGGTGACAGTGTCGAGGGAGCTTTTTTCTGTCTCTAACCCCGTGCTGTACCGGTCCTGGGAGTGTTTGATGGGGACAGTGTAGAGGAAGCTTTACTCTGTATCCAACCCCGTGCTGTACCTGTCCTGGGAGTGTTTGATGGGGGGCAGTGTAGAGGGAGCTTTACTCTGTATCTAACCCCGTGCTGTACCTGTCCTGGGAGTGTTTGATGGGGACAGTGTAGAGGGAGCTTTACTCTGTATCTAACCCTGTGCTGTACCTATCCTGGGAGTGTTTGATGGGCACAGTGTAGAGGGAGCTTTACTCTGTATCTAACCCCATGCTGTACCTGTCCTGGGCGTGTTTGACGGGGACAGTGTAGAGGGAGTTTTACTCTGTATCTAACCCTGTGCTGTACCTGTCCTGGGAGTGTTTGATGGGGGACAGTGTAGAGGGAGCTTTATTCTGTATCTAACCCTGTGCTTTCCCTGTCCTGGGAGTGTTTGATGGGGACAGTGTAGAGGGAGCTTTACTCTGTATCTAACCCCGTGCTGTACCTGTCCTGGGAGTGTTTGATGGGGACAGAGTAGGGGGAGCTTTATTCTGTATCTAACCCTGTACTTTCCCTGTCCTGGGACTGTTTGCTGGGGAATGTGTAGAGGGAGCTTTACTCTGTATCTAACCCCGTGCTGTACCTGTCCTGGGAGTGTTTGATGGGGGGACAGTGTAGAGGGAGCTTTACTCTGTATCTAACCCCATGCTGTACCTGTCCTGGGAGTGTTTGATGGGGACAGTGTGGAGGGAGCTTTACTCTGTATCTAACCCCGTGCTGTACCTGTCCTGGGAGTGTTCGATGGGGACAGTGTAGACGGAGCTTTACACTGTATCTAACCCCGTGCTGTACCTGTCCTGGGAGTGTTTGATGGGGGGTCAGTGTAGAGGGAGCTTTACTCTGTATCTAACCCCGTGCTGTCCCTGTCCTGGGAGTGTTTGATGGGGACAGTGTCGAGGGAGCTTTACTCTGTATCTAACCCCGTGCTGTACCTGTCCTGGGAGGGTTTGATGGGGGACAGTGTAGAGGGAGCTTGCCACTGTATCTAACCCCGTGCTGTACCTATGCTGGGAGTGTTTGCTGGGGACAGTGTAGAGGGAGCTTTTCTCTGTATCTAACCCCGTGCTGTACCTGTCCTGGGAGTGTTTGATGGGGACAGTGTAGAGGGAGCTTTACTATGTATCTAACTCCGTGCAGTACCTGTCCTGGGAGTGTTTGATGGGGACAGTGTAGAGGGAGCTTTACTCTGTATCTAACGCCGTGCTGTACCTGTCCTGGGAGTGTTCGATGGGGACAGTGTAGAGGGAGCTTTACTCTGTATCTAACCCCGTGCTGTACCTGTCCTGGGAGTTTTTGATGGGGGACAGTGTCGAGGGAGTTTTACTCTGTATCTAACCCTGTGCTGTACCTGTCCTGGGAGTGTTTGATGGGGGACAGTGTAGAGGGAGCTTTATTCTGTATCTAACCCTGTGCTTTCCCTGTCCTGGGAGTGTTTGATGGGGACAGTGTAGAGGGAGCTTTACTCTGTATCTAACCCCGTGCTGTACCTGTCCTGGGAGTGTTTGATGGGGACAGAGTAGGGGGAGCTTTATTCTGTATCTAACCCTGTACTTTCCCTGTCCTGGGACTGTTTGCTGGGGAATGTGTAGAGGGAGCTTTACTCTGTATCTAACCCCGTGCTGTACCTGTCCTGGGAGTGTTTGATGGGGGGACAGTGTAGAGGGAGCTTTACTCTGTATCTAACCCCATGCTGTACCTGTCCTGGGAGTGTTTGATGGGGACAGTGTGGAGGGAGCTTTACTCTGTATCTAACCCCGTGCTGTACCTGTCCTGGGAGTGTTCGATGGGGACAGTGTAGACGGAGCTTTACACTGTATCTAACCCCGTGCTGTACCTGTCCTGGGAGTGTTTGATGGGGGGTCAGTGTAGAGGGAGCTTTACTCTGTATCTAACCCCGTGCTGTCCCTGTCCTGGGAGTGTTTGATGGGGACAGTGTCGAGGGAGCTTTACTCTGTATCTAACCCCGTGCTGTACCTGTCCTGGGAGGGTTTGATGGGGGACAGTGTAGAGGGAGCTTTCCACTGTATCTAACCCCGTGCTGTACCTATGCTGGGAGTGTTTGCTGGGGACAGTGTAGAGGGAGCTTTTCTCTGTATCTAACCCCGTGCTGTACCTGTCCTGGGAGTGTTTGATGGGGACAGTGTAGAGGGAGCTTTACTATGTATCTAACTCCGTGCAGTACCTGTCCTGGGAGTGTTTGATGGGGACAGTGTAGAGGGAGCTTTACTCTGTATCTAACGCCGTGCTGTACCTGTCCTGGGAGTGTTCGATGGGGACAGTGTAGAGGGAGCTTTACTCTGTATCTAACCCCGTGCTGTACCTGTCCTGGGAGTTTTTGATGGGGGACAGTGTCGAGGGAGCATTACTCTGAATCTAACCCCGTGCTGTACCTGTCCTGGGAGTGTTTGATGGGGGGTCAGTGTAGAGGGAGCTTTACTCGGTATCTCACCCCGTGCTGTACCCAGCCTGGGAGTGTTTGATGGGGGACAGTGTAGAGGGAGCTTTACTCTGTATCTAACCCCGTGCTGTACCTGTCCTGGGAGTGTTTGATAGGGGCAGTGTAGAGGGAGCTTTACTCTGTATCTAACCCCGTGCTGTACCTGTCCTGGGAGTGTTCGATGGGGACAGTGTAGAGGGAGCTTTACTCTGTATCTAACCCTGTGCTGTACCTGTCCTGGGAGTGTTTGATGGGGACAGTGTAGAGGGAGCTTTTCTCTGTATCTAACCCCATGCTGTACCTGTCCTGGGCGTGTTTGATGGGGACAGTGTAGAGGGAGCTTTACTCTGTATCTAACCCTGTGCTGTACCTGTCCTGGGAGTGTTTGATGGGGACAGTGTAGAGGGAGCTTTACTCTGTATCTAACCCTGTGCTGTACCTGTCCTGGGAGTGTTTGATGGGGACAGTGTAGAGGGAGCTTTACTCTGTATCTAACCCTGTGCTGTACCTGTCCTGGGAGTGTTTGATGGGGACAGTGTAGATGGAGCTTTTCTCTGTATCTAACCCCATGCTGTACCTGTCCTGGGCGTGTTTGATGGGGACAGTGTAGAGGGAGCTTTACTCTGTATCTAACCCTGTGCTGTACCTGTCCTGGGAGTGTTTGATGGGGACAGTGTAGAGGGAGCTTTACTCTGTATCTAACCCTGTGCTGTACCTGTCCTGGGAGTGTTTGATGGGGGACAGTGTAGAGGGAGCTTTATTCTGTATCTAACCCTGTGCTGTACCTGTCCTGGGAGTGTTTGATGGGGACAGTGTAGAGGGAGCTTTACTCTGTATCTAACCCCGTGCGGTACCTGTCCTGGGAGTGTTTGATGGGGACAGAGTAGGGGGAGCTTTATTCTGTATCTAACCCTGTGCTTTCCCTGTCCTGGGACTGTTTGCTGGGGAATGTGTAGAGGGAGCTCTACTCTGCATCTAACCCCGTGCTGTACCTGTCCTGGGAGTGTTTGATGGGGGGACAGTGTAGAGGGAGCTTTACTCTGTATCTAACCCCATGCTGTACCTGTCCTGGGAGTGTTTGATGGGGACAGTGTGGAGGGAGCTTTACTCTGTATCTAACCCCGTGCTGTACCTGTCCTGGGAGTGTTCGATGGGGACAGTGTAGAGGGAGCTTTACTCTGTATCTAACCCCGTGCTGTACCTGTCCTGGGAGTGTTTGATGGGGGACAGTGTGGAGGGAGCTTTACTCTATATCTAACCCCGTGCTGTAGCTGTCCTGTGAGTGTTCGATGGGGACAGTGTACAGGAAGCTTTACTCTGTATCTAACCCGTGCTGTACCTGTCATGGGAGTGTTTGATGGGGGGTCAGTGAAGAGGGAGCTTTACTCTGTATCTTACCCCGTGCTGTCCCTGTCCTGGGAGTGTTTGATGGGGACGGTGTAGAGGGAGCTTTACTCTGTATCTAACCCCGTGCTGTACCTGTCCTGGGAGTGTTTGATGGGGGACAGTGTAGAGGGAGCTTTCCACTGTATCTAAACCCCGTGCTGTACCTTTGCTGGGAGTGTTTGCTGGGGACAGTGTAGAGGGCGCTTTACTCTGTATCTAACCCCGTGCTGTACCTGTCCTGGGAGTGTTTGATGGGGACAGTGTAGAGGGAGCTTTACTATGTATCTAACTCCGTGCTGTACCTGTCCTGGGAGTGTTTGATGGGGACAGTGTAGAGGGAGGTTTACTCTGTATCTAACCCCGTGCTGTACCTGTCCTGGGAGTGTTCGATGGGGACAGTGTAGAGGGAGCTTTACTCTGTATCTAACCCCGTGCTGTACCTGTCCTGGGAGTGTTTGATGGGGGACAGTGTAGAGGGAGCTTTGCTCTGTATCTAACCCCGTGCTGTACCTGTCCTGGGAGTGTTTGATGGAGACAGTGTAGAGGGAGCTTTACTCTGTATCTAACCCCGTGCTGTACCTGTCCTGGGAGTGTTTGATGGGGACAGTGTAGAGGGAGAGTTACTCTGTATCTAACCCCGTGCTGTACCTGTCCTGGGAGTGTTTGATGGGGACAGGTTAGAGGGAGCTTTACTCTGTATCTAACCCCGTGCTGTACCTGTCCTGGGAGTGTTTGATGGGGACAGTGCAGAGGGAGCTTTACTCTGTATCTAACCCCGTGCTGTACCTGTCCTGGGAGTGTTCGATGGGGACAGTGTAGAGGGAGCTTTACTCTGTATCTAACCCCGTGCTGTACCTGTCCTGGGAGTGTTTGATGGGGGACAGTGTAGAGGGAGCTTTGCTCTGTATCTAACCCCGTGCTGTACCTGTCCTGGGAGTGTTTGATGGAGACAGTGTAGAGGGAGCTTTACTCTGTATCTAACCCCGTGCTGTACCTGTCCTGGGAGTGTTTGATGGGGGACAGTGTAGAGGGAGCTTTGCTCTGTATCTAACCCCGTGCTGTACCTGTCCTGGGAGTGTTTGATGGAGACAGTGTAGAGGGAGCTTTACTCTGTATCTAACCCCGTGCTGTACCTGTCCTGGGAGTGTTCGATGGGGACAGTGTAGAGGGAGCTTTACTCTGTATCTAACCCCGTGCTGTACCTGTCCTGGGAGTGTTTGATGGGGGACAGTGTAGAGGGAGCTTTGCTCTGTATCTAACCCCGTGCTGTACCTGTCCTGGGAGTGTTTGATGGAGACAGTGTAGAGGGAGCTTTACTCTGTATCTAACCCCGTGCTGTACCTGTCCTGGGAGTGTTTGATGGGGACAGTGTAGAGGGAGCTTTACTCTGTATCTAACCCCGTGCTGTACCTGTCCTGGGAGTGTTTGATGGGGGGACAGTGTAGAGGGAGCTTTACTCTGTATCTAACACCGTGCTGTACCTGTCCTGGGAGTGTTTGATGGAGACAGTGTAGAGGGAGCTTTACTCTGTATCTAACCCCGTGCTGTACCTGTCCTGGGAGTGTTTGATGGGGGCAGTGTAGAGGGAGCTTTACTCTGTATCTAACCCCGTGTTGTACCTCTCCTGGGAGTGTTTGATGGGGGACAGTGTAGAGGGAGCTTTACTCTGTATCTAACCCCGTGCTGTACCTGTCCTGGGAGTGTTTGATGGGGACAGTGTAGAGGGAGCTTTACTCTGTATCTAACCCCGTGCTGTACCTGTCCTGGGAGTGTTTGATGGGGCACAGTGTAGAGGGAGCTTTACTCTGTATCTAACCCCGTGCTGTACCTGTCCTGGGAGTGTTTGATGGGGGACAGTGTAGAGGGAGCTTTGCTCTGTGTCTAACCCCGTGCTGTACCTGTCCTGGGAGTGTTTGATGGAGACAGTGTAGAGGGAGCTTTACTCTGTATCTAACCCCGTGCTGTACCTGTCCTGGGAGTGTTTGATGGGGACAGTGTAGAGGGAGAGTTACTCTGTATCTAACCCCGTGCTGTACCTGTCCTGGGAGTGTTTGATGGGGACAGTGTAGAGGGAGCTTTACTCTGTATCTAACCCCGTGCTGTACCTGTCCTGGGAGTGTTTGATGGGGGACAGTGTCGAGGGAGCTTTCCACTGTATCTAACCCCGTGCTGTACCTATGCTGGGAGTGTTTGCTGGGGACAGTGTAGAGGGAGCTTTTCTCTGTATCTAACCCCGTGCTGTACCTGTCCTGGGAGTGTTTGATGGGGACAGTGTAGAGGGAGCTTTACTATGTATCTAACTCCGTGCAGTACCTGTCCTGGGAGTGTTTGATGGGGACAGTGTAGAGGGAGCTTTACTCTGTATCTAACGCCGTGCTGTACCTGTCCTGGGAGTGTTCGATGGGGACAGTGTAGAGGGAGCTTTACTCTGTATCTAACCCCGTGCTGTACCTGTCCTGAGAGTGTTTGATGGGGGACAGTGTAGAGGGAGCTTTACTCTGTATCTAACCCCATGCTGTACCTGTCCTGGGCGTGTTTGATGGGGACAGTGTAGAGGGAGCTTTACTCTGTATCTAACCCTGTGCTGTACCTGTCCTGGGAGTGTTTGATGGGGACAGTAGAGGGAGCTTTACTCTGTATCTAACCCTGTGCTGTACCTGTCCTGGGAGTGTTTGATGGGGGACAGTGTAGAGGGAGCTTTATTCTGTATCTAACCCTGTGCTTTCCCTGTCCTGGGACTGTTTGCTGGGGACAGTGTAGAGGGAGCTTTACTCTGTATCTAACCCCGTGCTGTACCTGTCCTGGGAGTGTTTGATGGGGGGACAGTGTAGAGGGAGCTTTACTCTGTATCTAACCCCATGCTGTACCTGTCCTGGGAGTGTTTGATGGGGACAGTGTGGAGGGAGCTTTACTCTGTATCTAACCCCGTGCTGTACCTGTCCTGGGAGTGTTCGATGGGGACAGTGTAGAGGGAGCTTTACTCTGTATCTAACCCCGTGCTGTACCTGTCCTGGGAGTGTTTGATGGGGGACAGTGTAGAGGGAGCTTTACTCTATATCTAACCCCGTGCTGTAGCTGTCCTGTGAGTGTTCGATGGGGACAGTGTACAGGAAGCTTTACTCTGTATCGAACCCGTGCTGTTCCTGTCATGGGAGTGTTTGATGGGGGGTCAGTGAAGAGGGAGCTTTACTCTGTATCTAACCCCGTGCTGTCCCTGTCCTGGGAGTGTTTGATGGGGACAGTGTAGAGGGAGCTTTACTCTGTATCTAACCCCGTGCTGTACCTGTCCTGGGAGTGTTTGATGGGGGACAGTGTAGAGGGAGCTTTCCACTGTATCTAAACCCCGTGCTGTACCTTTGCTGGGAGTGTTTGCTGGGGACAGTGTAGAGGGCGCTTTACTCTGTATCTAACCCCGTGCTGTACCTGTCCTGGGAGAGTTCGATGGGGACAGTGTAGAGGGAGAGTTCATCTGTATCTAACCCCGTGCTGTACCTGTCCTGGGAGTGTTCGATGGGGACAGTGTAGAGGTAGCTTTACTCTGTATCTAACCCCGTGCTGTACCTGTCCTGGGAGTGTTTGATGGGGAACAGTGTAGAGGGAGCTTTACTCTGTATCTAAACCCGTGCTGTACCTGTCCTGGGAGTGTCTGATGGGGGGTCAGTGTAGAGGGAGCTTTACTCTGTATCTAACCCCGTGCGGTACCTGTCCTGGGAGTGTTTGATGGGGACAGAGTAGGGGGAGCTTTATTCTGTATCTAACCCTGTGCTTTCCCTGTCCTGGGACTGTTTGCTGGGGAATGTGTAGAGGGAGCTCTACTCTGCATCTAACCCCGTGCTGTACCTGTCCTGGGAGTGTTTGATGGGGGGACAGTGTAGAGGGAGCTTTACTCTGCATCTAACCCCATGCTGTACCTGTCCTGGGAGTGTTTGATGGGGACAGTGTGGAGGGAGCTTTACTCTGTATCTAACCCCGTGCTGTACCTGTCCTGGGAGTGTTCGATGGGGACAGTGTAGAGGGAGCTTTACTCTGTATCTAACCCCGTGCTGTACCTGTCCTGGGAGTGTTTGATGGGGGACAGTGTGGAGGGAGCTTTACTCTATATCTAACCCCGTGCTGTAGCTGTCCTGTGAGTGTTCGATGGGGACAGTGTACAGGAAGCTTTACTCTGTATCTAACCCGTGCTGTACCTGTCATGGGAGTGTTTGATGGGGGGTCAGTGAAGAGGGAGCTTTACTCTGTATCTAACCCCGTGCTGTCCCTGTCCTGGGAGTGTTTGATGGGGACAGTGTAGAGGGAGCTTTACTCTGTATCTAACCCCGTGCTGTACCTGTCCTGGGAGTGTTTGATGGGGGACAGTGTAGAGGGAGCTTTCCACTGTATCTAAACCCCGTGCTGTACCTTTGCTGGGAGTGTTTGCTGGGGACAGTGTAGAGGGCGCTTTACTCTGTATCTAACCCCGTGCTGTACCTGTCCTGGGAGTGTTTGATGGGGACAGTGTAGAGGGAGCTTTACTATGTATCTAACTCCGTGCTGTACCTGTCCTGGGAGTGTTTGATGGGGACAGCGTAGAGGGAGGTTTACTCTGTATCTAACCCCGTGCTGTACCTGTCCTGGGAGTGTTCGATGGGGACAGTGTAGAGGGAGCTTTACTCTGTATCTAACCCCGTGCTGTACCTGTCCTCTGAGTGTTTGATGGGGGACAGTGTAGAGGGAGCTTTGCTCTGTATCTAACCCCGTGCTGTACCTGTCCTGGGAGTGTTTGATGGAGACAGTGTAGAGGGAGCTTTACTCTGTATCTAACCCCGTGCTGTACCTGTCCTGGGAGTGTTTGATGGGGACAGTGTAGAGGGAGAGTTACTCTGTATCTAACCCCGTGCTGTACCTGTCCTGGGAGTGTTTGATGGGGACAGGTTAGAGGGAGCTTTACTCTGTATCTAACCCCGTGCTGTACCTGTCCTGGGAGTGTTTGATGGGGACAGTGTAGAGGGAGCTTTACTCTGTATCTAACACCGTGCTGTACCTGTCCTGGGAGTGTTCGATGGGGACAGTGTAGAGGGAGCTTTACTCTGTATCTAACCCCGTGCTGTACCTGTCCTGGGAGTGTTTGATGGGGGACAGTGTAGAGGGAGCTTTGCTCTGTATCTAACCCCGTGCTGTACCTGTCCTGGGAGTGTTTGATGGAGACAGTGTAGAGGGAGCTTTACTCTGTATCTAACCCCGTGCTGTACCTGTCCTGGGAGTGTTTGATGGGGGACAGTGTAGAGGGAGCTTTGCTCTGTATCTAACCCCGTGCTGTACCTGTCCTGGGAGTGTTTGATGGAGACAGTGTAGAGGGAGCTTTACTCTGTATCTAACCCCGTGCTGTACCTGTCCTGGGAGTGTTCGATGGGGACAGTGTAGAGGGAGCTTTACTCTGTATCTAACCCCGTGCTGTACCTGTCCTGGGAGTGTTTGATGGGGGACAGTGTAGAGGGAGCTTTGCTCTGTATCTAACCCCGTGCTGTACCTGTCCTGGGAGTGTTTGATGGAGACAGTGTAGAGGGAGCTTTACTCTGTATCTAACCCCGTGCTGTACCTGTCCTGGGAGTGTTTGATGGGGACAGTGTAGAGGGAGCTTTACTCTGTATCTAACCCCGTGCTGTACCTGTCCTGGGAGTGTTTGATGGGGGGACAGTGTAGAGGGAGCTTTACTCTGTATCTAACACCGTGCTGTACCTGTCCTGGGAGTGTTTGATGGAGACAGTGTAGAGGGAGCTTTACTCTGTATCTAACCCCGTGCTGTACCTGTCCTGGGAGTGTTTGATGGGGGCAGTGTAGAGGGAGCTTTACTCTGTATCTAACCCCGTGTTGTACCTCTCCTGGGAGTGTTTGATGGGGGACAGTGTAGAGGGAGCTTTACTCTGTATCTAACCCCGTGCTGTACCTGTCCTGGGAGTGTTTGATGGGGACAGTGTAGAGGGAGCTTTACTCTGTATCTAACCCCGTGCTGTACCTGTCCTGGGAGTGTTTGATGGGGCACAGTGTAGAGGGAGCTTTACTCTGTATCTAACCCCGTGCTGTACCTGTCCTGGGAGTGTTTGATGGGGGACAGTGTAGAGGGAGCTTTGCTCTGTATCTAACCCCGTGCTGTACCTGTCCTGGGAGTGTTTGATGGAGACAGTGTAGAGGGAGCTTTACTCTGTATCTAACCCCGTGCTGTACCTGTCCTGGGAGTGTTTGATGGGGACAGTGTAGAGGGAGAGTTACTCTGTATCTAACCCCGTGCTGTACCTGTCCTGGGAGTGTTTGATGGGGACAGTGTAGAGGGAGCTTTACTCTGTATCTAACCCCGTGCTGTACCTGTCCTGGGAGTGTTTGATGGGGACAGTGTAGAGGGAGCTTTACTCTGTATCTAACCCCGTGCTGTACCTATGCTGGGAGTGTTTGCTGGGGACAGTGTAGAGGGAGCTTTTCTCTGTATCTAACCCCGTGCTGTACCTGTCCTGGGAGTGTTTGATGGGGACAGTGTAGAGGGAGCTTTACTATGTATCTAACTCCGTGCAGTACCTGTCCTGGGAGTGTTTGATGGGGACAGTGTAGAGGGAGCTTTACTCTGTATCTAACGCCGTGCTGTACCTGTCCTGGGAGTGTTCGATGGGGACAGTGTAGAGGGAGCTTTACTCTGTATCTAACCCCGTGCTGTACCTGTCCTGAGAGTGTTTGATGGGGGACAGTGTAGAGGGAGCTTTACTCTGTATCTAACCCCATGCTGTACCTGTCCTGGGCGTGTTTGATGGGGACAGTGTAGAGGGAGCTTTACTCTGTATCTAACCCTGTGCTGTACCTGTCCTGGGAGTGTTTGATGGGGACAGTAGAGGGAGCTTTACTCTGTATCTAACCCTGTGCTGTACCTGTCCTGGGAGTGTTTGATGGGGGACAGTGTAGAGGGAGCTTTATTCTGTATCTAACCCTGTGCTTTCCCTGTCCTGGGACTGTTTGCTGGGGACAGTGTAGAGGGAGCTTTACTCTGTATCTAACCCCGTGCTGTACCTGTCCTGGGAGTGTTTGATGGGGGGACAGTGTAGAGGGAGCTTTACTCTGTATCTAACCCCATGCTGTACCTGTCCTGGGAGTGTTTGATGGGGACAGTGTGGAGGGAGCTTTACTCTGTATCTAACCCCGTGCTGTACCTGTCCTGGGAGTGTTCGATGGGGACAGTGTAGAGGGAGCTTTACTCTGTATCTAACCCCGTGCTGTACCTGTCCTGGGAGTGTTTGATGGGGGACAGTGTAGAGGGAGCTTTACTCTATATCTAACCCCGTGCTGTAGCTGTCCTGTGAGTGTTCGATGGGGACAGTGTACAGGAAGCTTTACTCTGTATCGAACCCGTGCTGTTCCTGTCATGGGAGTGTTTGATGGGGGGTCAGTGAAGAGGGAGCTTTACTCTGTATCTAACCCCGTGCTGTCCCTGTCCTGGGAGTGTTTGATGGGGACAGTGTAGAGGGAGCTTTACTCTGTATCTAACCCCGTGCTGTACCTGTCCTGGGAGTGTTTGATGGGGGACAGTGTAGAGGGAGCTTTCCACTGTATCTAAACCCCGTGCTGTACCTTTGCTGGGAGTGTTTGCTGGGGACAGTGTAGAGGGCGCTTTACTCTGTATCTAACCCCGTGCTGTACCTGTCCTGGGAGAGTTCGATGGGGACAGTGTAGAGGGAGAGTTCATCTGTATCTAACCCCGTGCTGTACCTGTCCTGGGAGTGTTCGATGGGGACAGTGTAGAGGGAGCTTTACTCTGTATCTAACCCCGTGCTGTACCTGTCCTGGGAGTGTTTGATGGGGAACAGTGTAGAGGGAGCTTTACTCTGTATCTAAACCCGTGCTGTACCTGTCCTGGGAGTGTCTGATGGGGGGTCAGTGTAGAGGGAGCTTTACTCTGTATCTAACCCCGTGCTGTCCCTGTCCTGGGAGTGTTTGATGGGGACAGTGGAGAGGGAGCTTTACTCTGTATCTAACCCCGTGCTGTACGTGTCCTGGGAGTTTTTGATGGGGGACAGTACAGAGGGAGCTTTACTCTGTATCTAACCCCGTGCTGTACCTGTCCTGGGAGTGTCTGATGGGGGGTCAGTGTAGAGGGAGCTTTACTCTGTATCTAACCCCGTGCTGTCCCTGTCCTGGGAGTGTTTGATGGGGACAGTGGAGAGGGAGCTTTACTCTGTATCTAACCCCGTGCTGTACGTGTCCTGGGAGTTTTTGATGGGGGACAGTACAGAGGGAGCTTTACTCTGTATCTAACCCCGTGCTGTACCTGTCCTGGGAGTGTTTGATGGGGGACAGTGTAGAGGGAGCTTTACTCTGTATCTAACCCCGTGCTGGACCTGTCCTGGGAGTTGTTGTTGGGGACAGTGTCGAGGGAGCTTTACTCTGTATCTAACCGCGTGCTGTACCTGTCCTGGGAGTGTTTGATGGGGGGACAGTGTAGAGGGAGCTTTACTCTGTATCTAACCCCGTGCTGTACCTGTCCTGGGAGTGTTTGATGGGGGGCAGTGTAGAGGGAGCTTTACTCTGTATCTAACCCCGTGCTGTACCTGTCCTGGGAGTGTTTGATGGGGACTGTGCAGAGGGAGCTTTACTCTGTATCTAACCCCATGCTGTACCTGTCCTGGGCGTGTTTGATGGGGACAGTGTAGAGGGAGCTTTACTCTGTATCTAACCCCGTGCTGTACCTGTCCTGGGAGTGTTTGATGGGGGACAGAGTAGAGGGAGCTTTATTCTGTATCTAACCCCGTGCAGTACCTGTCCTGGGAATGTTTGATGGGGGACAGTGTAGAGGGAGCTTTACTCTCTATCTAACCCCGTGCTTTCCCTGTCCTGGGAGTGTTTGCTGGGGACAGTGTAGAGGGAGCTTTACTCTGTATCTAACCCCGTGCTGTACCTGTCCTGGGAGTGTTTGATGGGGGGCAGTGTAAAGGAGCTTTACTGTGTATCTAACCCCATGCTGTACCTGTCCTGGGAGTGTTTGATGGGGGGACAGTGTAGAGGGAGCTTTACTCTGTACCTAACCCCGTGCTGTACCTGTCCTGGGAGTGTTTGATGGGGACAGTGTGGAGGGAGCTTTACTCTGTATCTAACCCTGTGCTGTCCCCAGCCTGGGAGTGTTTGATGGGGGACAGTGTAGAGGGAGCTTTACTCTGTATCTAACCCCGTGCTGTACCTGTCCTGGGAGTGTTTGATGGGGGACAGTGTAGAGGGAGCTTTGCTCTGTATCTAACCCCGTGCTGTACCTGTCCTAGGAGTGTTTGATGGGGGACAGTGCAGAGGGAGCTTTGCTCTGTATCTATCCCCGTGCTGTACCTGTCCTGGGAGGGTTTGATGGGTGACAGTGTCGAGGGAGCTTTTTTCTGTCTCTAACCCCGTGCTGTACCGGTCCTGGGAGTGTTTGATGGGGACAGTGTAGAGGAAGCTTTACTCTGTATCCAACCCCGTGCTGTACCTGTCCTGGGAGTGTTTGATGGGGGGCAGTGTAGAGGGAGCTTTACTCTGTATCTAACCCCGTGCTGTACCTGTCCTGGGAGTGTTTGATGGGGACAGTGTAGAGGGAGCTTTACTCTGTATCTAACCCTGTGCTGTACCTATCCTGGGAGTGTTTGATGGGGACAGTGTAGAGGGAGCTTTACTCTGTATCTAACCCCGTGCTGTACCTGTCCTGGGCGTGTTTGACGGGGACAGTGTAGAGGGAGTTTTACTCTGTATCTAACCCTGTGCTGTACCTGTCCTGGGAGTGTTTGATGGGGACAGTGTAGAGGGAGCTTTTCTCTGTATCTAACCCCATGCTGTACCTGTCCTGGGCGTGTTTGATGGGGACAGTGTAGAGGGAGCTTTACTCTGTATCTAACCCTGTGCTGTACCTGTCCTGGGAGTGTTTGATGGGGACAGTGTAGAGGGAGTTTTACTCTGTATCTAACCCTGTGCTTTCCCTGTCCTGGGACTGTTTGCTGGGGACAGTGTAGAGGGAGCTTTACTCTGTATCTAACCCCGTGCTGTACCTGTCCTGGGAGTGTTTGATGGGGGGACAGTGTAGAGGGAGCTTTACTCTGTATCTAACCCCATGCTGTACCTGTCCTGGGAGTGTTTGATGGGGACAGTGTGGAGGGAGCTTTACTCTGTATCTAACCCCGTGCTGTACCTGTCCTGGGAGTATTCGATGGGGACAGTGTAGACGGAGCTTTACACTGTATCTAACCCCGTGCTGTACCTGTCCTGGGAGTGTTTGATGGGGGGTCAGTGTAGAGGGAGGTTTACTCTGTATCTAACCCCGTGCTGTACCTGTCCTGGGAGGGTTTGATGGGGGACAGTGTAGAGGGAGCTTTCCACTGTATCTAACCCCGTGCTGTACCTATGCTGGGAGTGTTTGCTGGTGACAGTGTAGAGGGAGCTTTTCTCTGTATCTAACCCCGTGCTGTACCTGTCCTGGGAGTGTTTGATGGGGACAGTGTAGAGGGAGCTTTACTACGTATCTAACTCCGTGCAGTACCTGTCCTGGGAGTGTTTGATGGGGACAGTGTAGAGGGAGCTTTACTCTGTATCTAACGCCGTGCTGTACCTGTCCTGGGAGTGTTCGATGGGGACAGTGTAGAGGGAGCTTTACTCTGTATCTAACCCCGTGCTGTACCTGTCCTGGGAGTTTTTGATGGGGGACAGTGTAGAGGGAGCATTACTCTGAATCGAACCCCGTGCTGTACCTGTCCTGGGAGTGTTTGATGGGGGGTCAGTGTAGAGGGAGCTTTACTCGGTATCTCACCCCGTGCTGTACCCAGCCTGGGAGTGTTTGATGGGGGACAGTGTAGAGGGAGCTTTACTCTGTATCTAACCCCGTGCTGTACCTGTCCTGGGAGTGTTTGATAGGGGCAGTGTAGAGGGAGCTTTACTCTGTATCTAACCCCGTGCTGTACCTGTCCTGGGAGTGTTCGATGGGGACAGTGTAGAGGGAGCTTTACTCTGTATCTAACCCTGTGCTGTACCTGTCCTGGGAGTGTTTGATGGGGACAGTGTAGAGGGAGCTTTACTCTGTATCTAACCCCATGCTGTACCTGTCCTGGGCGTGTTTGATGGGGACAGTGTAGAGGGAGCTTTACTCTGTATCTAACCCTGTGCTGTACCTGTCCTGGGAGTGTTTGATGGGGACAGTGTAGAGGGAGCTTTACTCTGTATCTAACCCTGTGCTGTACCTGTCCTGGGAGTGTTTGATGGGGGACAGTGTAGAGGGAGCTTTATTCTGTATCTAACCCCGTGCTGTCCCTGTCCTGGGAGTGTTTGATGGGGGACAGTGTAGAGGGAGCTTTACTCTGTATCTAACCCCGTGCTGTACCTGTCCTGGGAGTGTTTGATGGGGACAGTGTAGAGGGAGCTTTATTCTGTATCTAACCCCGTGCTGTACCTGTCCTGGGAGTGTTTGATGGGGGACAGTGTAGAGGGAGCTTTACTCTGTATCTAACCCTGTGCTGTACCTGTCCTGGGAGTGTTTGATGGGGACAGTGTAGAGGGAGCTTTACTCTGTATCTAACCCTGTGCTGTACCTGTCCTGGGAGTGTTTGATGGGGACAGTGTAGAGGGAGCTTTACTCTGTATCTAAACCTGTGCTGTACCTGTCCTGGGAGTGTTTGATGGGGGACAGTGTAGAGGGAGCTTCACTCTGTATCTAACCCCGTGCTTTCCCTGTCCTGGGACTGTTTGCTGGGGACAGTGTAGAGGGAGCTTTACTCTGTATCTAACCCTGTGCTGTACCTGTCCTGGGAGTGTTTGATGGGGGACAGTGTAGAGGGAGCTTTATTCTGTATCTAACCCTGTGCTTTCCCTGTCCTGGGAGTGTTTGATGGGGACAGTGTAGAGGGAGCTTTACTCTGTATCTAACCCCGTGCTGTACCTGTCCTGGGAGTGTTTGATGGGGGGTCAGTGAAGAGGGAGCTTTACTCTGTATCTAACCCCGTGCTGTCCCTGTCCTGGGAGTGTTTGATGGGGACAGTGTAGAGGGAGCTTTACTCTGTATCTAACCCCGTGCTGTACCTGTCCTGGGAGTGTTTGATGGGGGACAGTGTAGAGGGAGCTTTCCACTGTATCTAAACCCCGTGCTGTACCTTTGCTGGGAGTGTTTGCTGGGGACAGTGTAGAGGGCGCTTTACTCTGTATCTAACCCCGTGCTGTACCTGTCCTGGGAGTGTTCGATGGGGACAGTGTAGAGCGAGAGTTCATCTGTATCTAACCCCGTGCTGTACCTGTCCTGGGAGTGTTCGATGGGGACAGTGTAGAGGGAGCTTTACTCTGTATCTAACCCCGTGCTGTACCTGTCCTGGGAGTGTTTGATGGGGAACAGTGTAGAGGGAGCTTTACTCTGTATCTAAACCCGTGCTGTACCTGTCCTGGGAGTGTCTGATGGGGGGTCAGTGTAGAGGGAGCTTTACTCTGTATCTAACCCCGTGCTGTCCCTGTCCTGGGAGTGTTTGATGGGGACAGTGGAGAGGGAGCTTTACTCTGTATCTAACCCCGTGCTGTACGTGTCCTGGGAGTTTTTGATGGGGGACAGTACAGAGGGAGCTTTACTCTGTATCTAACCCCGTGCTGTACCTGTCCTGGGAGTGTTTGATGGGGGACAGTGTAGAGGGAGCTTTACTCTGTATCTAACCCCGTGCTGGACCTGTCCTGGGAGTTGTTGTTGGGGACAGTGTCGAGGGAGCTTTACTCTGTATCTAACCGCGTGCTGTACCTGTCCTGGGAGTGTTTGATGGGGGGACAGTGTAGAGGGAGCTTTACTCTGTATCTAACCCCGTGCTGTACCTGTCCTGGGAGTGTTTGATGGGGGGCAGTGTAGAGGGAGCTTTACTCTGTATCTAACCCCGTGCTGTACCTGTCCTGGGAGTGTTTGATGGGGACTGTGCAGAGGGAGCTTTACTCTGTATCTAACCCCATGCTGTACCTGTCCTGGGCGTGTTTGATGGGGACAGTGTAGAGGGAGCTTTACTCTGTATCTAACCCCGTGCTGTACCTGTCCTGGGAGTGTTTGATGGGGGACAGAGTAGAGGGAGCTTTATTCTGTATCTAACCCCGTGCAGTACCTGTCCTGGGAATGTTTGATGGGGGACAGTGTAGAGGGAGCTTTACTCTCTATCTAACCCCGTGCTTTCCCTGTCCTGGGAGTGTTTGCTGGGGACAGTGTAGAGGGAGCTTTACTCTGTATCTAACCCCGTGCTGTACCTGTCCTGGGAGTGTTTGATGGGGGGCAGTGTAAAGGAGCTTTACTGTGTATCTAACCCCATGCTGTACCTGTCCTGGGAGTGTTTGATGGGGGGACAGTGTAGAGGGAGCTTCACTCTGTATCTAACCCCGTGCTTTCCCTGTCCTGGGACTGTTTGCTGGGGACAGTGTAGAGGGAGCTTTACTCTGTATCTAACCCTGTGCTGTACCTGTCCTGGGAGTGTTTGATGGGGGACAGTGTAGAGGGAGCTTTATTCTGTATCTAACCCTGTGCTTTCCCTGTCCTGGGAGTGTTTGATGGGGACAGTGTAGAGGGAGCTTTACTCTGTATCTAACCCCGTGCTGTACCTGTCCTGGGAGTGTTTGATGGGGGGTCAGTGAAGAGGGAGCTTTACTCTGTATCTAACCCCGTGCTGTCCCTGTCCTGGGAGTGTTTGATGGGGACAGTGTAGAGGGAGCTTTACTCTGTATCTAACCCCGTGCTGTACCTGTCCTGGGAGTGTTTGATGGGGGACAGTGTAGAGGGAGCTTTCCACTGTATCTAAACCCCGTGCTGTACCTTTGCTGGGAGTGTTTGCTGGGGACAGTGTAGAGGGCGCTTTACTCTGTATCTAACCCCGTGCTGTACCTGTCCTGGGAGTGTTCGATGGGGACAGTGTAGAGCGAGAGTTCATCTGTATCTAACCCCGTGCTGTACCTGTCCTGGGAGTGTTCGATGGGGACAGTGTAGAGGGAGCTTTACTCTGTATCTAACCCCGTGCTGTACCTGTCCTGGGAGTGTTTGATGGGGAACAGTGTAGAGGGAGCTTTACTCTGTATCTAAACCCGTGCTGTACCTGTCCTGGGAGTGTCTGATGGGGGGTCAGTGTAGAGGGAGCTTTACTCTGTATCTAACCCCGTGCTGTCCCTGTCCTGGGAGTGTTTGATGGGGGACAGTGTAGAGGGAGCTTTACTCTGTATCTAACCCCGTGCTGGACCTGTCCTGGGAGTTGTTGTTGGGGACAGTGTCGAGGGAGCTTTACTCTGTATCTAACCGCGTGCTGTACCTGTCCTGGGAGTGTTTGATGGGGGGACAGTGTAGAGGGAGCTTTACTCTGTATCTAACCCCGTGCTGTACCTGTCCTGGGAGTGTTTGATGGGGGGCAGTGTAGAGGGAGCTTTACTCTGTATCTAACCCCGTGCTGTACCTGTCCTGGGAGTGTTTGATGGGGACTGTGCAGAGGGAGCTTTACTCTGTATCTAACCCCATGCTGTACCTGTCCTGGGCGTGTTTGATGGGGACAGTGTAGAGGGAGCTTTACTCTGTATCTAACCCCGTGCTGTACCTGTCCTGGGAGTGTTTGATGGGGGACAGAGTAGAGGGAGCTTTATTCTGTATCTAACCCCGTGCAGTACCTGTCCTGGGAATGTTTGATGGGGGACAGTGTAGAGGGAGCTTTACTCTCTATCTAACCCCGTGCTTTCCCTGTCCTGGGAGTGTTTGCTGGGGACAGTGTAGAGGGAGCTTTACTCTGTATCTAACCCCGTGCTGTACCTGTCCTGGGAGTGTTTGATGGGGGGCAGTGTAAAGGAGCTTTACTGTGTATCTAACCCCATGCTGTACCTGTCCTGGGAGTGTTTGATGGGGGGACAGTGTAGAGGGAGCTTTACTCTGTACCTAACCCCGTGCTGTACCTGTCCTGGGAGTGTTTGATGGGGACAGTGTGGAGGGAGCTTTACTCTGTATCTAACCCTGTGCTGTACCCAGCCTGGGAGTGTTTGATGGGGGACAGTGTGGAGGGAGCTTTACTCTGTATCTAACCCTGTGCTGTCCCCAGCCTGGGAGTGTTTGATGGGGGACAGTGTAGAGGGAGCTTTACTCTGTATCTAACCCCGTGCTGTACCTGTCCTGGGAGTGTTTGATGGGGGACAGTGTAGAGGGAGCTTTGCTCTGTATCTAACCCCGTGCTGTACCTGTCCTAGGAGTGTTTGATGGGGGACAGTGCAGAGGGAGCTTTGCTCTGTATCTAACCCCGTGCTGTACCTGTCCTGGGAGGGTTTGATAGGTGACAGTGTCGAGGGAGCTTTTTTCTGTCTCTAACCCCGTGCTGTACCGGTCCTGGGAGTGTTTGATGGGGACAGTGTAGAGGAAGCTTTACTCTGTATCCAACCCCGTGCTGTACCTGTCCTGGGAGTGTTTGATGGGGGGCAGTGTAGAGGGAGCTTTACTCTGTATCTAACCCCGTGCTGTACCTGTCCTGGGAGTGTTTGATGGGGACAGTGTAGAGGGAGCTTTACTCTGTATCTAACCCTGTGCTGTACCTATCCTGGGAGTGTTTGATGGGGACAGTGTAGAGGGAGCTTTACTCTGTATCTAACCCCATGCTGTACCTGTCCTGGGCGTGTTTGCTGGGGACAGTGTAGAGGGAGCTTTACTCTGTATCTAACCCCGTGCTGTACCTGTCCTGGGAGTGTTTGATGGGGACAGAGTAGGGGGAGCTTTATTCTGTATCTAACCCTGTGCTTTCCCTGTCCTGGGACTGTTTGCTGGGGAATGTGTAGAGGGAGCTTTACTCTGTATCTAACCCCGTGCTGTACCTGTCCTGGGAGTGTTTGATGGGGGGACAGTGTAGAGGGAGCTTTACTCTGTATCTAACCCCATGCTGTACCTGTCCTGGGAGTGTTTGATGGGGACAGTGTGGAGGGAGCTTTACTCTGTATCTAACCCCGTGCTGTACCTGTCCTGGGAGTGTTCGATGGGGACAGTGTAGACGGAGCTTTACACTGTATCTAACCCCGTGCTGTACCTGTCCTGGGAGTGTTTGATGGGGGGTCAGTGTAGAGGGAGGTTTACTCTGTATCTAACCCCGTGCTGTACCTGTCCTGGGAGGGTTTGATGGGGGACAGTGTAGAGGGAGCTTTCCACTGTATCTAACCCCGTGCTGTACCTATGCTGGGAGTGTTTGCTGGGGACAGTGTAGAGGGAGCTTTTCTCTGTATCTAACCCCGTGCTGTACCTGTCCTGGGAGTGTTTGATGGGGACAGTGTAGAGGGAGCTTTACTATGTATCTAACTCCGTGCAGTACCTGTCCTGGGAGTGTTTGATGGGGACAGTGTAGAGGGAGCTTTACTCTGTATCTAACGCCGTGCTGTACCTGTCCTGGGAGTGTTCGATGGGGACAGTGTAGAGGGAGCTTTACTCTGTATCTAACCCCGTGCTGTACCTGTCCTGGGAGTTTTTGATGGGGGACAGTGTAGAGGGAGCATTACTCTGAATCTAACCCCGTGCTGTACCTGTCCTGGGAGTGTTTGATGGGGGGTCAGTGTAGAGGGAGCTTTACTCGGTATCTCACCCCGTGCTGTACCCAGCCTGGGAGTGTTTGATGGGGGACAGTGTAGAGGGAGCTTTACTCTGTATCTAACCCCGTGCTGTACCTGTCCTGGGAGTGTTTGATAGGGGCAGTGTAGAGGGAGCTTTACTCTGTATCTAACCCCGTGCTGTACCTGTCCTGGGAGTGTTCGATGGGGACAGTGTAGAGGGAGCTTTACTCTGTATCTAACCCTGTGCTGTACCTGTCCTGGGAGTGTTTGATGGGGGACAGTGTAGAGGAAGCTTTACTCTGTATCTAACCCTGTGCTCTACCTGTCCTGGGAGTGTTTGATGGGGACAGTGTAGAGGGAGCTTTACTCTGTATCTAACCCCATGCTCTACCTGTCCTGGGCGTGTTTGATGGGGACAGTGTAGAGGGAGCTTTACTCTGTATCTAACCCTGTGCTGTACCTGTCCTGGGAGTGTTTGATGGGGACAGTGTAGAGGGAGCTTTACTCTGTATCTAACCCTGTGCTGTACCTGTCCTGGGAGTGTTTGATGGGGGACAGTGTAGAGGGAGCTTTATTCTGTATCTAACCCCGTGCTGTACCTGTCCTGGGAGTGTTTGATAGGGGCAGTGTAGAGGGAGCTTTACTCTGTATCTAACCCCGTCCTGTACCTGTCCTGGGAGTGTTTGCTGGGGACAGTGTAGAGGGAGCTTTACTCTGTATCTAACCCCGTGCTGTACCTGTCCTGGGAGTGTTTGATGGGGACAGAGTAGGGGGAGCTTTATTCTGTATCTAACCCTGTGCTTTCCCTGTCCTGGGACTGTTTGCTGGGGAATGTGTAGAGGGAGCTTTACTCTGTATCTAACCCCGTGCTGTACCTGTCCTGGGAGTGTTCGATGGGGACAGTGTAGAGGGAGCTTTACTCTGTATCTAACCCTGTGCTGTACCTGTCCTGGGAGTGTTTGATGGGGACAGTGTAGAGGGAGCTTTACTCTGTATCTAACCCCGTGCTGTACCTGTCCTGGGCGTGTTTGATGGGGACAGTGTAGAGGGAGCTTTACTCTGTATCTAACCCCGTGCTGTACCTGTCCTGGGAGTGTTTGATGGGGGGACAGTGTAGAGGGAGCTTTACTCTGTATCTAACCCCATGCTGTACCTGTCCTGGGAGTGTTTGATGGGGACAGTGTGGAGGGAGCTTTACTCTGTATCTAACCCCGTGCTGTACCTGTCCTGGGAGTGTTCGATGGGGACAGTGTAGAGGGAGCTTTACTCTGTATCTAACCCCGTGCTGTACCTGTCCTGGGAGTGTTTGATGGGGGACAGTGTAGAGGGAGCTTTACTCTATATCTAACCCCGTGCTGTAGCTGTCCTGTGAGTGTTCGATGGGGACAGTGTACAGGAAGCTTTACTCTGTATCTAACCCGTGCTGTACCTGTCATGGGAGTGTTTGATGGGGGGTCAGTGAAGAGGGAGCTTTACTCTGTATCTAACCCCGTGCTGTCCCTGTCCTGGGAGTGTTTGATGGGGACAGTGTAGAGGGAGCTTTACTCTGTATCTAACCCCGTGCTGTACCTGTCCTGGGAGTGTTTGATGGGGGACAGTGTAGAGGGAGCTTTCCACTGTATCTAAACCCCGTGCTGTACCTTTGCTGGGAGTGTTTGCTGGGGACAGTGTAGAGGGCGCTTTACTCTGTATCTAACCCCGTGCTGTACCTGTCCTGGGAGTGTTTGATGGGGACAGTGTAGAGGGAGCTTTACTATGTATCTAACCCCGTGCTGTACCTGTCCTGGGAGTGTTTGATGGGGACAGTGTAGAGGGAGGTTTACTATGTATCTAACACCGTGCTGTACCTGTGCTGGGAGTGTTTGATGGGGACAGTGTAGAGGGAGCTTTACTCTGTATCTAACCCCGTGCTGTACCTGTCCTGGGAGTGTTTGATGGGGACAGTGTAGAGGGAGCTTTACTCTGTATCTAACCCCGTGCTGTATCTGTCCTGGGAGTGTTTGACGGGGGACAGTGTAGAGGGAGCTTTACTCTGTATCTAACCCCGTGCTGTACCTGTCCTGGGAGTGTTTGATGGGGGACAGTGTAGAGGGAGAGTTACTCTGTATCTAACCCCGTGCTGTACCTGCCCTGGGAGTGTTTGATGGGGGACAGTGTAGAGGGAGCTTTACTCTGTATCTAACCCCGTGCTGTACCTGTCCTGGGAGTGTTTGATGGGGGACAGTGTAGAGGGAGCTTTACTCTGTATCTAACCCCGTGCTGTACCTGTCCTGGGAGTGTTTGATAGGGGCAGTGTAGAGGGAGCTTTACTCTGTATCTAACCCCGTGCTGTACCTGTCCTGGGAGTGTTCGATGGGGACAGTGTAGAGGGAGCTTTACTCTGTATCTAACCCCGTGCTGTACCTGTCCTGGGAGTGTTTGATGGGGAACAGTGTAGAGGGAGCTTTACTCTGTATCTAAACCCGTGCTGTACCTGTCCTGGGAGTGTCTGATGGGGGGTCAGTGTAGAGGGAGCTTTACTCTGTATCTAACCCCGTGCTGTCCCTGTCCTGGGAGTGTTTGATGGGGACAGTGTAGAGGGAGCTTTACTCTGTATCTAACCCCGTGCTGTACGTGTCCTGGGAGTGTTTGATGGGGGACAGTATAGAGGGAGCTTTACTCTGTATCTAACCCCGTGCTGTACCTGTCCTGGGAGTGTTTGATGGGGACAGTGTAGAGGGAGCTTTACTCTGTATCTAACCCCGTGCTGTACCTGTCCTGGGAGTGTTTGATGGGGGGCAGTGTAGAGGGAGCTTTACTCTGTATCTAACCCCGTGCTGTACCTGTCCTGGGAGTTTTAGTTGGGGACAGTGTCGAGGGAGCTTTACTCTGTATCTAACCGCGTGCTGTACCTGTCCTGGGAGTGTTTGATGGGGGGTCAGTGTAGAGGGAGCTTTACTCTGTATCTAACCCCGTGCTGTACCTGTCCTGGGAGGGTTTGATGGGTGACAGTGTCGAGGGAGCTTTTTTCTGTCTCTAACCCCGTGCTGTACCGGTCCTGGGAGTGTTTGATGGGGACCGTGTAGAGGAAGCTTTACTCTGTATCTAACCCCGTGCTGTACCTATCCTGGGAGTGTTTGAAGGGGACAGTGTAGAGGGAGCTTTATTCTGTATCTAACCCTGTGCTGTACCTATCCTGGGAGTGTTTGATGGGGACAGTGTAGAGGGAGCTTTACTCTGTATCTAACCCTGTGCTGTACCTATCCTGGGAGTGTTTGATGGGGACAGTGTAGAGGGAGCTTTACTCTGTATCTAACCCCATGCTGTACCTGTCCTGGGCGTGTTTGATGGGGACAGTGTAGAGGGAGCTTTACTCTGTATCTAACCCCGTGCTGTACCTGTCCTGGGAGTGTTTGATGGGGAACAGTGTCGAGGGAGCTTTATTCTGTATCTAACCCCGTGCTGTACCTGTCCTGTGAGTGTTTGATGGGGGACAGTGTAGAGGGAGCTTTACTCTGTATCTAACCCCGTGCTGTCCCTGTCCTGGGAGTGTTTGATGGGGACAGTGTGGAGGGAGCTTTACTCTGTATCTGACCCCGTGCTGTACCTGTCCTGGGAGTGTTTGATGGGGGACAGTGTAGAGGGAGCTTTCCACTGTATCTAACCCCGTGCTGTACCTATGCTGGGAGTGTTTGCTGGGGACAGTGTAGAGGGAGCTTTCCTCTGTATCTAACCCCATGCTGTACCTGTCCTGGGAGTGTTTGATGTGTGACAGTGTAGAGGGAGCTTTACTCTGTATCTAACCCCGTGCTGTCCCTGTCCTAGGAGTGTTTGATGGGGGGACAGTGTAGAGGGAGCTTTACTCTGTATCTAACCCCATGCTGTACCTGTCCTGGGCATGTTTGATGGGGACAGTGTAGAGGGAGCTTTACTCTGTATCTAACCCCGTGCGGTACCTGTCCTGGGAGTGTTTGATGGGGGACAGAGTAGAGGGAGCTTTATTCTGTATCTAACCCCGTGCTTTCCCTGTCCTGGGAGTGTTTGCTGGGGACAGTGTAGAGGGAGCTTGACTCTGTATCTAACCTCGTGCTGTACCTGTCCTGGGAGTGTTTGATGGGGGACAGTGAAGAGGGAGCTTTACTCTGTATCTAACCCCGTGCTGTACCTGTCCTGGGAGTGTTTGATGGGGACAGTGTAGAGAGAGCTTTACTCTGTATCAAACCCCGTGCTGTCCCTGTCCTGGGAGTGTTTGATGGGGACAGTGAAGAGGGAGCTTTACTCTGTATCTAACCCGGTGCTGTACCTGTCCTGGGAGTGTTTGATGGGGACAGTGTAGAGAGAGCTTTACTCTGTATCTAACCCCGTGCTGTACCTGTCCTGGGAGTGTTTCATGGGGGACAGTGTAGAGGGAGCTTTACTCTGTATCTAACCCCGTGCTGTACCTGTCCTGGGAATGTTTGATGGGGGACAGTGTAGAGGGAGCTTTACTCTGTATCAAACCCCGTGCTGTCCCTGTCCTGGGAGTGTTTGATGGGGGACAGTGTAGAGGGAGCTTTACTCTGTATCTAACCCCGTGCTGTCCCTGTCCTGGGAATGTTTGATATATCATCACTCGGTATGGCTCCTGCTCTGCCCAAGACCGCAGGAAACTACAAAGGGTCGTGAACAAAGCCCAGTCCATCACTCAAACCAGCCTCCCATCCATTGACTCCGTCTACATTTCCCGTTGCCTCAGAAAAGCAGCCGGCATAATTAAGGACCCCACGCACCCCGGACATTCTCTCTTCCACCTTCTTCCTTTGGGAAAAAGATATAAAAGTCTGAGGTCACGCACCAACCGACTCAAGAACAGCTTCTTCCCTGCTGCCGTCAGACTTTCGAATGGACCCTACCTCGCACTAAGTTGATCTTTCTCTACCCCCTCGCTATGACTGTAACACTACATTCTGCACCCTCTCCTTTCCTTCTCCCCTCTGTACTCTATGAACAGTATGCTTTGTCTGTATGGCGCGCAAGAAATAATACTTTTCACTGTATCCCAATTCGTGACAATAATAAATCAAATCAAATCACCAACCGCCGGGTGAAAGAGGATTCTAATTATTGGTCCTGAGTTTCGGGAGATGCAGACCGAAGATTGCGGATTCACCAGCGCCTTGGTTTAACCCTCGCTGGAGCCGGGTAAGGCTTTTGAAGCCTTATCATAGAAACCCTACAGTGCAGAAAGAGGCCATTCGGCCCATCGAGTCTGCACCGACCACAATCCCACCCAGGCCCTACCCCCATATCCCGACATATTTTACCCACTAATCCCTCTAACCTACACATCTCAGGACACTAAGGGGTAATTTTTAGCATGGCCAATCAACCTAACCCGCACATCTTTGGACTGTGGGAGGAAACTGGAGCACCCTGTCAGACGGCACGGTAGCACAGTGGCTAGCACTGCTGCTTCACAGCTCCAGGGACCTGGGTTCCATTCCCGGCTCGGGGTCACTGTCTGTGTGGAGTTTGCACATTCTCCTCGTGTCTGCGTGGGTTTCCTCCGGGTGCTCCGGTTTCCTCCCACAGTCCAAAGATGTGCGGGTTAGGTTGATTGGCCAGGTTAAAAATTGTCACTTAGAGTCCTGGGATGAGTATGTTAGAGGGATTAGCGGGTAAAACATATGTGGGGATAGGGCCTAGGTGGGATTGTGGTCGGTGCAGACTCGATGGGCCGAATGGCCTCCTTCTGCACTGTAGGGTTTCTATGTTTCACCTGGAGGGAAACCCACGCAGACACGAGGAGAATGTGCAAACTCCACACAGACAGTAACCCAAGCCGGGAATCGAACCCGGGACCCTGGAGCTGTGAGGCAGCAGTGCTAACCCACTGTGCTAGCCCAATGCGGCCAGTGACAAGCCGAGCCAATTCAGGGTATTTGTCAAACCTGTGTAAAACTCACAGCTTAGGCCTCAACTTTCAACTTAGGCCTCAATAAATATTAATGATTTGGATGAGGGGAACAAAATGTAATATCGCAAAGTTTGCAGATGATACCAAGTTGGGTGGGAGGGTGAACTGTGACAAGGATGCAGAGATGCTTCAGAGTGATCTGGACAGGTTGGGTGAGTGGGCTAATCAATGGCAGATGCAGTATAATTTGGATAAGTGTGAGGTTATTCACTTTGGAAGCAAAAACAAGATGGCAGATTACTGCCTGAATGGCTGTAAATTGCGAGAGGGGAGTGTGCAGCGGGACCTGGGTGTCCTTGTGCATCAGTCGCTGAAGGTAAGCATGAAGGTACAGCAGGCGGTAAAGAAGGCAAATGGCATGTTGGCCTTCATTGCGAGAGGTTTCGAGTACAGGAGCGGGGATGTGTTACAATTGGCCTTGTTGAGGCCTCACCTGGAGTATTGTGTGCAGTTTTGGTCTCCTTTTCTGAGGAAGGATGTTCTTGCTCTCGAGGGGGTACAGCGAAGGTTTACCGGGCTGATTCCGGGGATGGCGGGACTGATGTATGAGGAGAGATTGACTGGGTTAGGATTGTTTTCACTGGAGTTCAGATGAATGAGGGGAAATCTCATAGAGACTTATAAAATTCTAACAGGACGAGACAGGGTAGATGCAGGGAGGGTGTTCCCAATGGTGGGGGGAGTCCAGAATGAGGGGTCACAGTCTGAGGATTCGGGATAGACCATTTAGGACGGAGATGAGATATTTCTTCACCCAAAGAGTGGTGAGTCTGTGGAATTCATTACCACAGGAAGGAGTTGATGCCAAACATTGAATTTATTCAAGAGGCGCAGGATACAGCACTTGGGGCGAACGGGGTCAAAGGTTATGGGGAGAAAGCAGGATTAGGCTATTTTTAATTTATTCATGGGACATGGGCGTCGCCGGCTGGGCCCAACATTTATTGCCCATCCCGAGTTGCCCCTTGGAGGGCAGTTGAGAGTCAACCACATCGCTGTGTGGCTCTGGAGTCACATGTAGGCCAGACCGGGTAAGGACGGCAGATTTCCTTCCCTAAAGGGACATTAGTGAACCAGATGGGTTTTTCCGACAATCGATAATGGTTTCACCGTCAAAGAACAAAGAACAGTACAGCACAGGAAACAGGCCCTTCGGCCCTCCAAGCCTGTGCCGCTCCTTGGTCCAACTAGACCAATCGTTTGTATCCCTCCATTCCCAGGCTGCTCATGTGACTATCCAGGTAAGTCTTAAACGATGTCAGCGTGCCTGCCTCCACCACCCTACTTGGCAGCGCATTCCAGGCCCCCACCACCCTCTGTGTAAAAAACGTCCCTCTGATATCTGAGTTATACCTCGCCCCTCTCACCTTGAGCCCGTGACCCCTCGTGATGGTCACCTCCGACCTGGGAAAAAGCTTCCCACCGTTCACCCTATCTATACCCTTCATAATCTTGTACACCTTTATTAGATCTCCCCTCATTCTCCGTCTTTCCAGGGAGAACAACCCCAGTTTACCCAATCTCTCCTCATAACTAAGCCCCTCCATACCAGGCAACATCCTGGTAAACCTCCTCTGCACTCTCTCTAAAGCCTCCACGTCCTTCTGGTAGTGCGGTGACCAGAACTGGACGCAGTATTCCAAATGTGGCCTAACCACGTTCTATACAGCTGCATCATCAGACTCCAGCTTTTATACTCTATACCCCGTCCTATAAAGGCAAGCATACCATATGCCTTCTTCACCACCTTCTCCACCTGTGCTGCCACCTTCAAGGATTTGTGGACTTGTACACCTAGGTCCCTCTGTGTTTCTATACTCCTGATGGCTCTGCCATTTATTGTATAACTCCCCCCTACATTAGTTCTTCCAAAATGCATCACTTCACATTTATCTGGATTAAACTCCATCTGCCATTTCTCCGCCCAATTTTCCAGCCTATCTATATCCTGCTGTATTGTCCGACAATGTTCATCGCTATCCGCAAGTCCAGCCATCTTCGTGTCATCCGCAAACTTGCTGATAACACCAGTTACACCTTCTTCCAAATCATTTATATATATCACAAATAGCAGAGGTCCCAGTACAGAGCCCTGCGGAACACCACTGGTCACAGACCTCCAGCCGGAAAAAGACCCTTCGACTGCTACCCTCTGTCTCCTGTGGCCAAGCCAGTTCTCCACCCATCTAGCCACTTCTCCTTGTATCCCATGGAACCTTAACCTTCTTAACCAACCTGCCATGTGGGACTTTGTCAAATGCCTTACTGAAATCCATATAGACGACATCCACGGCCCTTCCTTCGTCAACCGTTTTTGTCACTTCCTCAAAAAACTCCACCAAATTTGTAAGGCACGACCTCCCTCTTACAAAACCATGCTGTCTGTCACTAAGGAGATTGTTCCGCTCTAAATGCGCATACATCCTGTCTCTAAGAATCCTCTCCAACAACTTCCCTCCCACGGACGTCAAGCTCACTGGCCTATAATTACCCGGGTTATCCCTGCTACCCTTCTTAAATAACGGTACCACATTCGCTATCCTCCAATCCTCAGGGACCTCACCTGTGTCCAATGAGGAGACAAAGATTTCCGTCAGAGGCCCAGCAATTCCATCTCTTGTCTCCC